>NC_069500.1:270952522-271020022 GCF_027579735.1 Bombina bombina | reverse complement strand
TTTACCAATCCAGCCACGGGCCCATCCATCTGGCCCATCAAGACTCACTCTCATTTCATCAGTCCATAAAACCTTAGAAAAATCAGTCTTGAGATATTTCTTGGCCCAGTCTTGACGTTTCAGCTTGTGTGTCTTGTTCAGCGGTGGTCATCTTTCAGCCTTTCTTACCTTGGCCATGTCTCTGAGTATTGCACACCTTGTGCTTTTGGGCACTCCAGTGATGTTGCAGCTCTGAAATATGGCCAAACTGGTGGCAAGTGGCATCTTGGCAGCTGCACGCTTGACTTTTCTCTGTTCATGGGCAGTTATTTTGCGCCTTGGTTTTTCCACACGCTTCTTGCGACCCTGTTGACTATTTTGAATGAAACGCTTGATTGTTCGATGATCACGCTTCAGAAGCTTTGCAATTTTAAGAGTGCTGCATCCCTCTGCAAGATATCTCACTATTTTTTACTTTTCTGAGCCTGTCAAGTCCTTCTTTTGACCCATTTTGCCAAAGGAAAGGAAGTTGCCTAATAATTATGCACACCTGATAAAGGGTGTTGATGTCATTAGACCACACCCCTTCTCATTACAGAGATGCACATCACCTAATATGCTTAATTGGTAGTAGGCTTTCGAGCCTATACAGCTTGGAGTAAGACAACATGCATAAAGAGGATGATGTGGTCAAAATACTAATTTGCCTAATAATTCTGCACTCCCTGTAACTTCAAAAACATACAAACATTCAAAGCACTTGACTTTATGTTTACTGTAAAATACGATATGCAGTGGCGATATCCGAGTGGCTGTTTGTCATACAGGGACGAATAAACATCGTTCAATGTTTGAGGTTATATATAAATTAATATTTTTAAATAAGTATACATTTATTTCTGTTTCACACCATAATTCACATACAGTGTTCAATAAACATCGTTCCATAAAACACCCCCATTTGTGATAGAAAAGCCCACGCATGCGCTATACAATGGTTTTAGAATTTCACAAGTCTAAATAGTTTTACCGTGATGTATGCGGCCAGGAATGTGAAGACGCTGGCACGCATGCGTATTAGGATCAAAATTAGAGCAACAGCTGATGAAACGTCACAGGAAGTGACATGGTTCGCTCTTTTGAAAAGTTAAGTCCCTTCACAGAACACCGGCGCTGGGAGTAAGCGCTGCCCGAACGCGACCTAAGAATACTGCGTCACACAGTGTTGGAATATAGTAGAGCGCTGTGTGTAAGGATGCTAGGTCAGTCTTTGGGTCAGTGTTGGAATAGTAGAGTGCTGTGTGAGAATGCTGGATCAGCAGAATAGCAAAGTGCTGTGTGTAGTGGATGCAGTGTGTGAGTGTGTAGTGGGTGTGTAGGTAGTGGATGCAGCGTGTGTAGTCATTGATGCAGTGTGTGATACTATGTGGCACCTTTTTATGTGTGCTTTTGTTTTCAATAAGCACAAAAATTTGCATACTGATTAAAAAAACGTATGACCACGTATTGTAGAAATATATGCATACACTAACTTGGCAGATCTTTTAAAAAAATTCTGTAGGTTAATTTACAAAAGGACCTTAGTATCCTGAAATCTTCCAACTGATAAAGCTGGCCTAGGTTTACTTATTACAGGCCAATATACAGGCTCTGCAGATAGATAAGAACTGGAACATAATTAAGCAAAGTGACCTCACAAACCTGGAGCAGTGCTGTTCTCTACTACTCAAAGTGACCTCAGCCCTACAATAGTAGATATAGCTCTATACATTATAATCTGTATCTCTGGTTACAGTCATCTCATGTAACACACACACACACATATATATATATATATATATATATATATATATATATATATATATATATATATATATATATATACAATAGAAGACAGCACTCTCTGGGCTTGACAATATGTGCAACAAGTGTCTTTTATTCACTGACGTTTCAGGGAGTACACCCCTTCATCAGTCTGATATAGGGGTGTACTCCCCAAAACGTCACTGAATAAAAAGGCACTTGTTGCACCTATTGTCAAGCCCAGAGAGTGCTGTCTATTGACTATATCTTATCCACCATTCAGCACCCTGGCAAGTGAATGAAGTTTGTGAGAGTGCACCTACTCCTACCTTTATTTATATATATATATTTATATATACACACATATATATATATATATATATACACCCTGGCTTATATAGTTCTATACAACACAATCTATAATCTGTATCTATGGTTTCAGAAACTTTCAGTCATCTCTTGTAACACACACATATATATGTATATACCCTTGCCTATATAGCTCTATACACCACAATCTATAATCTGTATCTCTGGTTACAGTCATCTTATGTAACACACACACACACACACACATATATATATATATATATATATATATATTATATCCTGTCTTATATAGACACTAATTCCTTGGCGCTCTCTTTGCATCACTATGCATCCCTCCATACTGAATATATAAATTAGAGTCTGTATTTAATGTACCCTTATTTATATTACGGAGGATACACACTCCAAGTAAGAACATATAAATAATCAAAATAACTTACTACTTCGGTACCTTTCCCCAAACCCTGTAATTAATTTACGCCTAGATTTAGAGTTTTGTTGGTAACGACCCGCGTAGCTAACGCTGGCTTTTTTCTGGCCGCACCTTTTAAATAACTCTGGTATTGAGAGTCCACAGAATGGCTGCGTTTGGCTCCAAAAAGGGACCGTACAGGCATATTTAACGCCACTGCAACTCTCGATACCAGAGTTGCTTACGGACGCGGCCAGCTTCAAAAACGTGCTCGTGCACGATTCCCCCATAGAAAACAATGGGGCTGTTTGAGCTGAAAAAAAACCTAACACCTGCAAAAAAGCCGCGTTCAGCTCCTAACGCAGCCCCATTGTTTGCTATGGGGAAACACTTCCTACGTCTGCACCTAACACTCTAACATGTACCCCGAGTCTAAACACCCCTAACCTTACACTTATTAACCCCTAATCTGCCGCCACCGCTATCGCTGACCCCTGCATATTATTATTAACCCCTAATCTGCCGCTCCGTAAACCGCCGCTACTTACATTATCCCTATGTACCCCTAATCTGCTGCCCTAACATCGCCGACCCCTATATTATATTTATTAACCCCTAATCTGCCCCCCACAACGTCGCCTCCACCTGCCTACACTTATTAACCCCTAATCTGCCGAGTGGACCGCACCGCTATTATAATAAAGTTATTAACCCCTAATCTGCCTCACTAACCCTATAATAAATAGTATTAACCCCTAATCTGCCCTCCCTAACATCGCCGACACCTAACTTCAAACATTAACCCCTAATCTGCCGACCGGAGCTCACCGCTATTCTAATAAATTTTTTAACCCCTAAAGCTAAGTCTAACCCTAACACTAACACCCCCCTAAATTAAATATAATTTAAATCTAACGAAATAAATTAACTCTTATTATATAAATTATTCCTATTTAAAGCTAAATTCTTACCTGTAAAATAAACCCTAATATAGCTACAATATAAATTATAATTATATTGTAGCTATTTTAGGATTAATATTTATTTTACAGGTAACTTTGTATTTATTTTAACCAGGTACAATAGCTATTAAATAGTTAAGAACTATTTAATAGCTAAAATAGTTAAAATAATTACAAAATTACCTGTAAAATAAATCCTAACCTAAGTTACAATTAAACCTAACACTACACTATCAATAAATTAATTAAATAAAATACCTACAATTATCTACAATTAAACCTAACACTACACTATCAATAAATTAATTAAATACAATATCTACAAATAAATACAATTAAATAAACTAACTAAAGTACAAAAAATAAAAAAAGAACTAAGTTACAAAAAATAAAAAAATATTTACAAACATCAGAAAAATATTACAACAATTTTAAACTAATTACACATAAAATACCCCCCCCAACACTAAGCCCCTGAAGATCTTCCTACCTTATCTTCACCATACCAGGTTCACCGATCGATCCAGAAGAGCTCCTCCGATGTCTTGATCCAAGCCCAAGCGGGGGGCTGAAGATGTCCATGATCCGGCTGAAGTCTTCATCCAAGCAGGAGCTGAAGAGGTCCATGATCCGGCTGAAGTCATCATCCAAGCGGGAGCTGAAGAGGTCCATGATCCGGCTGAAGTCTTCTATCAACGGCATCTTCAATCTTCTTTCTTCCGGATCCATCTTGCAGACCTCCGACGCGGAACATCCTGCTGGCCCGACGGACTACCGACGAATGAAGGCTCCTTTAAGGGACGTCATCCAAGATGGCGTCCCTCGAATTCCGATTGGCTGATAGGATTCTATCAGCCAATCGGAATTAAGGTAGGAATATTCTGATTGGCTGAATCAGAATCAAGTTCAATCCGATTGGCTGATCTTGGATGACGTCCCTTAAAGGAACCGTCATTCGTCGGGAAGTCGTCGGAAGAAGAGGACGGATCCACGCTGGAGGTCTTCAAGATGGAGCCGGTCGTCATCGGATGAAGATAGAAGATGCCGCTTGGATCAAGATGGTTGCCGGTCCGGATCGCCTCTTCTTCCTGGATAGGATGAAGACTTTGGAGCCTCTTCTGGACCTCTTCAGCCGCCGGATGATGGATCGCCAGCCCCCACTTGGGTTGGATGAAGATTTTGGAGCCAGGACCGATCTGTGATACCCGGTGAGGTGAAGATAAGGTAGGAAGATCTTCAGGGGCTTAGTGTTAGGTTTATTTAAGGGGGGTTTGGGTTAGATTAGGGGTATGTGGGTGGTGGGTTGTAATGTTGGGGGGGGGGTAATGTATGTGTTTTTTTACAGGCAAAAGAGCTGAATTTCTTGGGGCATGCCCCGCAAAGGGCCCTGTTCAGGGCTGGTAAGGTAAAAGAGCTTTGAACTTTTGTAATTTAGAATAGGGTAGGGCATTTTTTTATTTTGGGGGTCTTTGTTATTTTATTAGGGGGCTTAGAGTAGGTGTAATTAGTTTAAAATTGTTGTAATTTTTTCTAATGTTTGTAAATATTTTTTTATTTTTTGTAACTTAGTTCTTTTTTATTTTTTGTACTTTAGTTAGTTTATTTAATTGTATTTATTTGTAGGTATTGTATTTAATTAATTTATTGATAGTGTAGTGTTAGGTTTAATTGTAGATAATTGTAGGTATTGTATTTAATTAATTTATTGATAGTGTAGTGTTAGGTTTAATTGTAGGTATTGTATTTAATTAATTTATTGATAGTGTAGTGTTAGGTTTAATTGTAACTTAGGTTAGGATTTATTTTACAGGTAATTTTGTTATTATTTTAACTAGGTAACTATTAAATAGTTCTTAACTATTTAATAGCTATTGTACCTGGTTAAAATAATTACAAAGTTGCCTGTAAAATAAATATTAATCCTAAAATAGCTACAATGTAATTATTCGTTATATTGTAGCTATATTAGGGTTTATTTTACAGGTAAGTATTTAGCTTTAAATAGGAATAATTTATTTAATAAGAGTTAATTTATTTCGTTAGAATAAAATTATATTTAACTTAGGGGGGTGTTAGGGTTAGGGTTAGAATTAGCTTTAGGGGTTAATAAATTTAATAGAGTAGCGGTGAGGTCCGGTCGGCAGATTAGGGGTTAATAATTGAAGTTAGGTGTCGGCGATGTTAGGGAGGGCAGATTAGGGGTTAATACTATGTATTATAGGGTTAGTGAGGCGGGAGTGAGGCGGATTAGGGGTTAATAACTTTATTATAGTAGCGGTGAGATCCGCTCGGCAGATTAGGGGTTAATAAGTGTAGGCAGGTGGAGGCGACGTTGAGGGGGCAGATTAGGGGTTAATAAATATAATATAGGGGTCGGCGGTGTTAGGGGCAGCAGATTAGGGGTACATAGCTATAATGTAGGTGGCGGCGCTTTGCGGTCGGCAGATTAGGGGTTAATTATTGTAGGTAGCTGGTGGCGACGTTGTGGGGGGCAGATTAGGGGTTAAAAAATGTAATCGAGTGGCGGCGATGTGGGGGAACCTCAGTTTAGGGGTACATAGGTAGTTTATGGGTGTTAGTGTACTTTAGAGCACAGTAGTTAAGAGCTTTATAAACCGGCGTTACCCCAAAAAGCTCTTAACTACTGACTTTTTTCTGCGGCTGGAGTTTTGTCGTTAGATTTCTAACGCTCACTTCAGCCACGACTCTAAATACCGGAGTTAGAAAGATCCCATTGAAAAGATAGGATACGCAATTGACGTAAGGGGATCTGCGGTATGGAAAAGTCGCGGATGAAAAGTGAGCGTTAGACCCTTTCCTGACTGACTCCAAATACCAGAGGGCGTTAAAAACCAGCGTTAGGAGCCTCTAACGCTGGTTTTCATGGCTACCGCCCAACTCTAAATCTAGGCCTTAGTGTTGCTCACTTCTAGTGCTCTGGTAGCTTGTTGCCAGAGAAACGAGACAACGTGATACCCCGTGTGAGTGGCAGGATAGCCGTATTAGTTATAGAAATGTTCTCTGTATAACAACTATCCAGTGATGTGATGCTGCTCAGCGGTGTAGGAGGGAAATAATGTGAGACTGCATAGGTATAGCAGTAATCACATTATATTTATATGTATAGCACAAACCATGTAATAAATCAGAGCTTGGTGCAGCGGTAGCGCAGGGGTCGCGTGATGACGTCACTGACCCTGAATCGATTCGGATCCTCAAATGCATCGATGCAGCATCGTTCAAGGCTGCATCGCGATGCATCGGGGTAAAGATTATTTTCAACACCCCTAATATATGTCTATATATGCATACATATATATTTATGTGTTTATATGTGTATAATATATATACATGTATATAAATACATACGTACATATATAGACATATAAATATATATACATCTTTAGACATGTATATAAGGGACGTGCAGTCATAGGAGGCAGGGGAGGAAGTGCCTCCCCTACCATATGGGGCCAAAGTTTAAAGGGACACTGAACCCAATTTTTTTCTTTCGTGATTCAGATAGAGCATGCAATTTTAAGCAACGTTCTAATTTACTCCTATTATCAAATTTCCTTTTTTCTCTTGGTAACTTTATTTAAAATGCAAGAATTTAAGTTTAGATGCTGACCCATTTTTGGTGAACCTACCAGTAAACAAGTGCTGTCCAGGGTCTGAACATTTTTTTTTAGCTTAGATGCCTTCTTTTTCAAATAAAGATAGCAAGAGAATGAAGAAAATTGATAATAGGAGTAAATTAGAAATTGCTTAAAATTGGATGCTCTATCTGAATCACAAAAGAAAAAAATTGGGTTCAGTGTCCCTTTAATTAAATTTAATTAAATCACTAACAAAAAATTGTCCAAAAAAAAAAAAATTCACAATTTTTTACCCCTCCACGTAACGCTATGGAGAGGCAGCATACAGGACCGCTTCTCTCCATTGCGCTACATAGGTAATAGCATTAGCCATGCTGAAGCGACAGCTATTGGTTGATAAAATATCATCACTGAAAATAGGGACCAATAGGAGGCAGCCCTTTTGCTGGCTCCTAGCGAGGGAACCAATCAGAGACAGTCATGTTCTCCTGGTGATTGCAGCACCAGGAGAATGTGACCTGTGCTGATTGACTCCCTGCGCATGCTCAAGGGAGCACCAGAGAGGAAGTGCCTGGCGGGAAGTTGAAGACAGAGGAGAGACTGCGTCTGCCTCCTGAGCCCCAATCATGTGGAGTCTGAGCGGACAGTCACTGAGTTGCAACGGTATTGCGGTCTTATTCTACTACCCTGCAGTGCCACTTGAGCCCTCAGAAAGTAACTGACTTTTGATTTTTGCAGGGGGGGCATGGGGTGGGGGGGCTGGGGGCATTATTTTATTTCAGGGGGGCTGGGGGCATCATTTTATTGCAGGGGGCTGGTGGCATCATTTTATTGCAGGGGGCTGGTGGCATCATTTTATTGCAGAGGGCTGGGGGCATCATTTATTGCAAGGGGCTGGGGGTATCATTTTATTGCAGGGGAGTTGGGGCCATAATTTTATTGCTGGGGACATCATTTTTTGCAGGGGTGCTGGGGGCATAATTTATTTCAGCGGGGCCGGGGGCATCATTTTAATGCTGGGGCATCATTTTTTTGCAGCGGGGTTGGGGCATCATTTATTGCAGGGGGCTGGGGGCATCATTTTATTGCTGGGGCATCATTTTTTGACGGGGGGTTGGGGCATCATTTTATTGCAGGGGCCTGGAGACATCATTTTATTGCAGGGGGGCTGGGGGCATCATTTTATTGCAGGTGGGCTGAGGGCATCATTTTATTGCAGGGGGGCTGGAGGCATAATTTATTGCAGTGTGGCTGGGGGCATCATTTATTGCAGGGGGGCTGGTGGCATAATTTTATTGCTGGGGCATAATTTTTTTTGCAGGGGGGCTGGGGCATCATTTATTGCAGGGGGCTGGGGCATAATTTTATTGCAGGGGGCTGGGGGCATCATTCTATTACAGGGGGGCTGGGAGCATCATTTTATTACAGCCCGGGCTTCATTTTATTGCTGGGGCATAATTTATTGCAGTGGGGCTGGGGGCATCATTTATTGCAGGGGGGGCTCAGTGCATCATTTTATTGCAGGGGGGCTGGGGGCATCATTTTATTATTGGGAGCATCATTTTATTGCAGGGGTGCTGGGGGCATCGTTCATTGCAGGGGGGCTCAGGGCATCATTTTATTGCTGGGAGCATCATTTTATTGCAGCGGGGCTGGGGGCATCATTTATTACAGGGGGCTGGGGGCATAATTTATTGCAGGGGGGCTGGAGGCATCATTTATTGCAGGGGGCTGGGGCATCATTTTATTGCAGGGGGCTGGGGGCATCATTTTATTACAGGGGGGCTGGGAGCATCATTTTATTACAGCCCGGGCTTCATTTTATTGCTGGGGCATAATTTATTGCAGTGGGGCTGGGGGCATCATTTATTGCAGGGGGGGCTCAGTGCATCATTTTATTGCAGGGGGGCTGGGGGCATCGTTTTATTATTGGGAGCATCATTTTATTGCAGGGGTGCTGGGGGCATCGTTCATTGCAGGGGGGCTCAGGGCATCATTTTATTGCTGGGAGCATAATTTTATTGCAGGGGTGCTGGGGGCATCATTTTATTGCAGCGGGGCTGGGGGCATAATTTATTACAGGGGGCTGGGGGCATAATTTATTGCAGGGGGGCTGGAGGCATCATTTATGGCTGGGGGGCATCATTTTATTGCAGGGGGCTGGGGGAATCATTTATTGCAGGGGGGCTAGGGGCATCACTGTATTGCAGGGAGCTGGCTAAATCATTTATTGCTGGGGGCTGGGGGCATAATTTATTACAAGGGGGCTGGGAGCATCATTTTATTGCAGGGGTGCTGGGGGCATCATTTATTGCAGCGGGCTGTGGGCATCATTTTATTGCAGGGGGGCTGGGGACATCATTTATTGCGGGGGGGCTGTGGGCATCATTTATTGCAGGGTGCTGGGGGCATTATTTTATTGCAGGGGGCTGGGGGCATCATTTATTGCAGGGTGGCTGGTGGCATCATTTTATTGCAGGGGGCTGGGGGCATCATTTATTGCAAGGGGCTGGGGGTATCATTTTATTGCAGGGGATCTGGGGGCATCATTTTATTGCAGGGGGACTGGGGGCATCATTTTATTGCTGGGGCATCATTTTTTTGCAGGGGGGCTGGGGCATCATTTATTGCAGGGGGCTGGGGGCATCATTTTATTGCTGGGGCATCATTTTTTGCAGGTGGGTTGGGGGCATCATTGTATTGCAGGGGCCTGGAGGCATCATTTTATTGCAGGGGGCTGGGGGCATCATTTTATTGCAGGGGGCTGGGGGCATCATTTTATTGCAGGTTGGCTGAAAGCATCATTTTATTGCAGGGGGCTGGGGGCATCATTTTATTACAGGGGGGCTGGAGGCATCATTTTATTGCAGGTTGGCTGAAAGTATCATTTTATTGCAGGGGGGCTGAAGGCATCATTTTATTGCAGGGGGGCTGGAGGCATCATTTATTGCAGTGGGGCTGGGGGCATCATTTATAGCAGGGTGCTCAGGGCATAATTTTATTGTAGGGGGGGCTGGGGGCATAATATTATTGCTGGGGCATCATTTTTTTGCAGGGGGGCTGGGGCATCATTTATTGCAGGGGGCTGGGGGCATAATTTTATTGCTGGGGCATAATTTTTTTGCAGGGGGCATTGGGGCATAATTAATTGCAGGGGGGCTGGGGGCATCATTTTAGTGCTGGGGCATAATTTTTTTGCAGGGGGTTGGGAGCATCATTTTATTACAGGGGCTGGGGCTTCATTTTATTGCTGGGGCATAATTTATTGCAGTGGGGCTGGGGGCATCATTTATTGCAGGGGGGGCTCAGGGCATCATTTTATTGCAGGGGGGCTGGAGCATCATTTTATTATTGGGAGCATCATTTTATTGCAGGGGTGCTGGGGGCATCGTTCATTGCGGGGGGGGGGGGGGGGCTCAGGGCATCATTTTATTGCTGGGAGCATCATTTTATTGCAGGGGTGCTGGGGGCATCATCTTATTGCAGCGGGCAGGGGGCATCATTTATTACAGGGGGCTGGGGGCATTATTTATTGCAGGGGGGCTGGAGGCATCATTTATGGCTGGGGGCATCATTTTATTGCAGGGGGCTGGGGGAATCATTAATCGCAGGGGGGCTATGGGCATCACTTTATTGCAGGGAGCTGGGGAAATCATTTATTGCTGGGGGCATAATTTATTACAGGGGGGCTGGGAGCATCATTTTATTGCAGCGGGCTGGGAGCATCATTTTATTGCAGAGAGGCTGGGAACATCATTTATTGCAGGGGGCTGGGGGCATCATTTATTGCAGGGTTATGGGGGCTCATTTAATTGCAGGGGGCATCATTTATTGCAGGGTGGCTGGTGGCATTATTTTATTGCAGGGGGCTGGGGCATCATTTATTGCAAGGGGCTGGGGGTATCATTTTATTGCAGGGGAGCTGGGGGCATACATTTATTTCAGGGGGGCTGGGGGCATCATTTTATTGCTGGGGCATCATTTCTTTGCAGGGGGGCTGGGGCATCATTTATTGCAGGGGGCTGGGGGCATTATTTTATTGCTGGGGCATCATTATTTGCAGGTGGGTTGGGGGCATCATTTTATTGCAGGGGGCTGGGGGCATCATTTTATTGCAGGTTGGCTGAAAGCATCATTTTATTGCAGGGGGGCTGAGGGCATCATTTTATTGCAGGAGGGCTGGAGGCATCATTTATTGCAGTGGGACTGGGGGCATCATTTATTGCAGGGGGCTCAGGGCATCATTTTATTGCAGGGGGGCTGGGTGCATCATTTTATTGCTGGGAGCATCATTTTATTGCAGGGGTGCTGGGGGCATCATTTATTGCAGGGGGGCTCAGGGCATAATTTTATTGCAGGGGGTTTAGGGGCATCATTTTATTACTAAGAGCATAATTTTATTGCTGGGGCATCATTTTATTGCAGGGGGCTGGGGGCATCATTTATGGCTGTGGGCATCATTTTATTGCTGGGGCATCATTTTTTGAAGTGGGGGCTGGGGCATCATTTATTGCAGGGGGCTGGGGGCATTATTTTATTGCTGGGGTATCATTTTTTGCAGGGGGTTGGGGGCATCATTGTATTGCTGAGAGCATAATTTTATTGCTGGGGGCATCATTTTATTGCAGCAGGGCTGAGGCATCATTTTATTGCAGGGGGCTGGGGGCATCATTAACATTTATGGCTGTGGGCATCATTTTATTGCAGGGGGGCTGGGGGAATCATTTATTGCTGGGTGGGCTGGGGGCATAATTTATTACAGGAGGCTGGGGGCATCATTTATGGCTGTGGGCATCATTTTATTGCAGGGGGCTGGGGGAATCATTTATTGCTGGGTGGGCTGGGGGCATAATTTATTACAGGAGGCTGGGGGCATCATTTATGGCTGTGGGCATCATTTTATTGCAGGGGGCTGGGGGCATAATTTTATTGCAGGGGGGCTGGGGGAATCATTTATTGCTGGGGGCAGGGGTCATAATTTATTACAGGGGTTTTGGGAGCATCATTTTATTGCAGGGGTGCTGGGGGCATCATTTATGGCTGGGGGCATCATTTTATTGCAGGGGTGCCTGGGAAATCGTTTATTGCTGGGGGCATAACTTATTACAGGGGGGCTGGGGCATCATTTATTGCAGGGGGGTGGGGGCATCATTTATGGCTGGGGGCATAATTTTATTGCAGGGGGCTGGGGGAGTAATTTATTACAAGGGGGCTGGGGGAGTCATTTATTGCAAGGGGGCTGGGGGCATCATTTTATTGCAGGGGGCTGGGGTAATCATTTATTGCAGGTGGGCTGGGGCATCATTTTATTGCAGGGGGCTGGGGGAATCATTTATTGCTGGGGGCATAATTTATTACAGGGGGCTGGGGACATCGTTTATTATAGGGGGGCTGGAGGCATCATTTATTGCAGGGGGGGCTGGGGACATATACTGTGCATATATAAACATATATTGTGTGTGCAGACCTTTTGTAATGAGGTGCTATACTGTGCATATATAAACATGTATTTGACTGGTTAATGATTTTAAAATATTATATTAGCCTAAAGCATTTTATCTGCTGAACTAGGAAGCAGTGGTGGAATGATTTTGAACATTTCTTCAATATATTTGGTGCCTTATGGCACAAGAAGAGTTGTGACTACTTAAATGTATTTCAATAATATTCTCTCTTCTTTCCTTTTATGCTCTCTGCTGACTGTAATTGATATGATCATTGTGAAACTAGAAAACTTTGGTTAGCAGTTTATTAAGAACTTCTGAAGTAGTGGGATTTGATGTCAATATCTGACTCGTTCACACTATGAGGCCTACTTATCAAGCCGTCAACTGTGCTGCATTTGCCGGCACCAATACACTCGCCTAACATCGCCTAACATTGCGGCTGCGGACCTGAATACACTCTCCATAGTTACCAAAAAAGCTGTCAAAAAGCCGCGCACCAAGTACGGGGCGATGAGCAGCGGACTGTTGTTTACTAACAGTCATTGATCTCGCTGCTCTTCGGCTTTTTCACAGCTTTATTTATATACTGTCACTAAACACCCACACTATACTAAACTGTTTAACCCCTATCCCGCCGCTCCAGGACCCTGCCGCAACTAAATAAAGTTATTAACCCCTAAACCGCCACTCCCGGAGCCCACCGCCACTCTAATAAACTTATTAACCCCTATTCCTCCGCTCCCGGAGCCCACCGCCACCTACATCATACTTATTAACCCCTAATCTGCCGCCACCTAGACCACCGCCACCTACATAAAGTTATTAACCCCTAAACCGCCGCTCCCAGAGCCCACCGCCACTCTAATAAACTTATTAACCCCTATTCCTCTGCTCCCAGAGCCCACCGCCACCTACATTATACTTATTAACCCCTACTCTGCCGCCCCCTACACGCCGCCACCTACATAAAGTTATTAACCCCTATCTTTCCACTCCTGGAGCTCACCGCAACTAAATAAATGTATTAAACCCTAAACCGCCAGCCCCCCACATCGCCATAAACTAAATTAACCTATTAACCCCTAAACCTAACAACCCGCTAACTTTATATTAAATATTAACTCATCCCTATCTTATAATAAATTTAAACTTACTAATTAACATATTCTAACTATTATAATAAAATTACATTAAACTATATTAAATTAATAATTAACCTAAAGGAATATATACAGACAAGTGGTGCTTACCAGCCTCCGGGGTTGTGTGTTTGAGGGCAGCGTGTCTTCAGCGAATGCACCGGTCTCCTCGCTCGTGACTCTTCTTCCTACTTCCTGGGAGCCCAAACCATGCTGGTGCTTACGTCACAGCACCATGTTGCAAAATACAGAAAGAAAAATGCTTCCGGGCATCACAAGGGATAAGGATACGCAAACTTGCAGGAGGTCCAAGATTAAGGTAAAAGCAATAACTTTATTGGAACAGCGTGTAAAAACAAATGTGAGCCATCAGCTCAAAGCGGTACAAAGGGGAATTCAGCAAAGGCAGAAAACTGCAGACATGTTTCGTGTGGGTCTGCCACACTTGCTCACTGTAGCTAACTATTATAATAAAATTACATTAAACTATATTAAATTAATAATTAATCCAACCTAACTTTTATACTAAAATTACATTAAACTATATTAAATTAATAATTAATCCAACCTAACTTTTATACTAAAATTACATAAAACTACAAATTAAAATAACTATATTATATATTTAAACATCTAACCCTACTCAAATAATTTAAATCTACACTAAAAAATTACTAAGTTACCAAAAACTAACAAATAAGTTACAAAAAAATGACAAATACTAAGTTAGACAAAAAAATAAACACTACGTTACAAAAAAGAAAAAAGAAATGATCAAAGCTTTAAACTAATTACACCTAATCTAAGGGCCCTATGAAAATAAAAAAGCCCCCCCCAAAATAAAAAAAAACCCTAGCCTACAATAAACTACAAATAGCCGTTAAAAGGGCCTTTTGCGGGGCATTGCCCCAAAGTAATCAGCTCTTTTACCTGTAAATAAAAATACAAATACCCCCCAACAGTAAAACCCACCACCCACACAACCAACCCCCCAAATAAAAAGCTAACTAAAAAAACCTAAGCTCCCCATTGCAAAGGGCATTTGGATGGGCATTGCCCTTAAAAGGGCATTTAGCTCTATTGCAGCCCAAGTCCTAATCTAAAACTAAAACCCACCCAATAAACCCTTAAAAAATCCTAACACTAACCCCAGAAGATTTACTTACAGCTTTGAAGATCCGACATCCATCCTCCAAGAAGCCGGGAGAAGTCCTCAACAAAGCGGCTGAAGTCTTCATCCAAACCCGCAGAAGTCTTCATCCAGACAACATCTTCTTTCTTCATCCATCCGGCACGGAGCGGCTCCATCTTCAAGACATTCGACGCGGAGCATCCTCTTCTTTCCGACGACTACCGACGAATGAAGGTTCCTTTAAATGACGTCATCCAAGATGGCGTCCCTTAGATTCCGATTGGCTTATAGAATTCTATCAG
Organism: Bombina bombina; assembly: GCF_027579735.1. Classification (NCBI taxonomy): domain Eukaryota; kingdom Metazoa; phylum Chordata; class Amphibia; order Anura; family Bombinatoridae; genus Bombina; species Bombina bombina. The sequence goes on along the minus strand of NC_069500.1, from coordinate 271,004,917 downwards.
CCAATCGGAATTAAGGTTGAAAAAATCCTATTGGCTGTTGCAATCAGCCAATAGGATTGAGCTTTCATCCTATTGGCTGATCCAATCAGCCAATAGGATTGAGCTCGCATTCTAAGTATAATGTAGGTGGAGGCGGTGTAGGGGGCGGCAGATGACTCGGGGTACATGGTAGGGTGTTAGGTGTAAACGTTACTTTATTCTCCCATAGGAATCAATGGGATATCGGGCAGCAGCGAACATAAGCTTCCGCTGCTTTTCAGACTCCTATGGCATCCGCCGCCTCCAGGGTGGCGGATTGAAAACTAGGTACGCTGGGCCAGAATAGTGACGAGCATACCTGCTAGTTATTTGTTAACTAGCAAAAGTAGTCAGATAGTGCCGAATTTGCATTCGGAACATCTGTAGTGACGTAAGCATCGATCTGTGTCAGACTGAGACCGGCAGATCGTATGTTACGTCACAAAATTCTACTTTTGCCGGTCTGTAGGCTTTGATAACTAAGGGGAATCAAGCTCTCCACAAATACGCTGCAGAATTCCAGTGTATTTGCGGTTGACGGCTTGATAAATAGACCCCTATGTATTGTTTATTTTTTAATTGTATTATTTCAATGAAAAGAAAATTTATAAGATTAAGAAGTAAATTGGAAAGTTTAATTTTGACTTTACTGTCTCTTTAAGTTTTGCAGACTTTTTTTTTTTTTTTTTTGGTTGAAATCAGAAATGTTTACATGAACTCCCTACCCACATGATTTCTAAATATAATATAATACATTATATTACTTTATGGGTAAGTTTAATTTCATAATTTCTAAACTTTATAATGTTTTGGGAACTTTATAAAATACAGCTAATGTGAGTACGTACAGTGGTGTCTTGTAACATTTAGATATATAAGTGGAAGTCAGACTGCACTCATACTAAGCAGAGTAGGCATGGTACTCACACTCTAAGCACTACAGACATTACACTCAAACACTACATGCCCTATAGCATTTTAAACGGTTTGCAAATAGCTCATTTACCTTTATTTTTTCATTTCCATCAGCCAATTTTGCCTGTTTAAAGCACCACCTATACTTAAAATAAATACATAAGGGCCAATTTATCATAGTGCGAGCGGACATGATAAGATGTAGCATATCATGTCCGCCGCACATCGATAAATGCCTACAGCATACGCTGTCTGCATTTATCATTACACAAGCAGTTCTTGTGATCTGCTTGTGCAATGCCGCCCCCTGCAGATTCGCGGCCGCTAGCAGGGGGTGTCAATCAGCCTGATCGTATCCGATTGGGTTGATTTCTGTCCGCGGCCTCAGAGCAGGTGGACAATTATGGAGCAGCAGTCTTTAGACCGCTGCTTCATAAGTTCTTTTTCCGGCGAGCCTGAAGGCTGGCGCGGGAACAGGGGCATACGGAGCTTGATAAATCGGCCCCATAGAGACAATTATGGGTGGATTATCTAAAGGTCTCTGGGCTGGCAATATTATTTAAAGGGACAGGAAACCCAAACATTTTTTTCATGATTTGGATAGAACATTTTAAACGACTTTCCATTTTACTTCTATTATCAAATTTGCTTATCTTGTTATCCTTTGTTGAAGGAACAGCATTGCCATACTGGCAGCCAGCTAACCACATCTAGTTAGCCAATCACAAGAGGCAAATGTGTGCAGGCACCAATCAGCAGCTAGCTCTCACTAGTGTAGGATATGTGTGTATTCTTTTTCAACAAGAGAACAAAACACATTTGAAAATAGAAGTGAATTTAAAAGTATCTTAAAATTATATGCTCTATTTGAATCATGCAAATTTAATTTTGACTTTCCTATCCCTTTAAGAAAGCTCGCCAGTCCTTCTATTTCCCTGATGGAATTATATAAAGCCACTTTTTGCCCTGAAAACAGGGTGTCTCCAAAAGGGGCGTACACTGCATTTTCATATGGAAAGGAGGTGCATAGTTACTAAAGTGCACAATTAAATTCATCATTTACAAATCATACAAGTTAAATAATTTAACCATTCACACACAAATACATATGACTGTAGAGTTACTTATGAGAGGGCACTGATTGGCTAAAATGCAAGTCTGTCAAAAGAACTGAAATAATGGGGCAGTCTGCAGAGGCTTAAATACCAGGTAATCACAGAGGTAAAAAGTATATTAATATAACTGTATTGGTTATGCAAAACTGGGGAATGGGTAATAAATGAATTATCAATCTTTTTAAACAAAGTCTGGTGAACTGCTTGTGCAATGCCGCCCCCTGCAGATTTGCAGCCAATTGGCCGCTAGCAGGGGGTGTCAATCAGCCCAATCATATAGCATCAGGCGGATTGAAGACCGCAGCCTCAGAGGCAGCGGACAAGTTTTGGAGCAGCGGTCTTTAGACCGCTGCTTCATAACTACTGTTTCCAGCGAGCCTGAAGGCTCGCGCAGAAACAGGGGCATCAAGCTCCATTCGGAGCTTGATAATTCGGTCCCTTTGTCTGAGCTTTTTTTTTTGACCCAGCTTGTTTCCTGACATTGCCTTGCGGATATCCTTGTACAATAAATTTTTGTGTTCTAGCAAACACAATCCAGTGGCCTTATTTATCTCACACTTAAGCCTGACACTTCAACCACTGAATTCCACACTCCTAAGTTGAGCATGACACGTTTAGCTCCATTTTATTTCCAGGTTTGTCGATACAACACATGTGCACCCTTATATTCTTGCATAACGTTAGCTATACTATTCACTTAAATGGCTGATGTTATTTCCCATACCCATAGATCTATAATCGATATAAGACCCAAAAGTGCACCTTCTAATGATGTGAATTTTCATATGATAGATCAGAGGTCCATAAGTGGCTCCTAGCTTCACTCAGAAGGCTTCTCTAGTAATTATACTATAAGAAGAGTTTGCTGATGTTTTTAGCGTTTACTCATTTGTAACAGACTAGGTATCCTAAATGTCATGTGATATAAATGACAGTTTTTAACCTTTTAGCACCATTATGGCATTGTATTCTGTCCAAACAGCGCTGGACTTTAGCGCCGTTATGATGAAATAAAATGTCATAGTCGCTTGGCTGTCTTGAAGCCAACGGAGCTTCCTGGATGTGATGAGGTGTGAAGGGTGTGCCTAGCATCATAGGGATGCCCCCTGATCCGATCACATAATTCACAAGAACTGTTGGTGCAATGATAAATGCCGACAGCGTATGCTGTCTGCATTTATCAATGTGCAACGGACATGGTTTGCTATAGCGGATCATGTCCGTCCGCACAATGATAAATGGACCCCTAAGTATCAATCGTTGTATGTAGACAAAGAGATAAGATAAAGAAGCATGTGTCTATAAAAAATAGATGTGAGAGGGAAATCTGCTCTTTCTGTAAGCTTAACACATTTAAACAGGTTGTGTTTTCAATTAGCAAAATCAGTCTTTTCATATGGAAAAATAAACCTATAGGAGCAGTTTGTGATACATTTTATACTCTTCTGCTGGTATAACAAATTATTGAAAATATATTAAGTAGACACCAATTTAGTTTACGGGTGAGTTTTTATTTCATAATTTCTAATATTTTTAATGTTTTTAGAACTTAACATAATACCACCAATGACCACTAGAGGGCTTTGCTGTTTGTCCAGTGTATTGCTGCTGGTTGCAGTAACGCTAATGAAGGACTGTATGTCTGGCATGAAACCTATTGTGTTCTAATGATCAGCATTTATGCTGTGAAAGACTGATGTTTCTTTTTTTTTTTATTCAAAGTTATTGAAGCCAAAAATATGTAAAGTGATTGTTAGAACATATTTAGGTTGGCTTCTGTGCATTTTTATAAGAATTATCTTCCTTTGTTATGTAGCATTGAAGCTTGTATTTAGGGATCCTTGTACAGGTACAAATTCTCAAATCAGGATTTCCAAAATCCAGACTTTTTCATTATTAAAAAAATATACATATCTTATTAAAAATTACAATTTTTCCCTAAGTCACAATGATCTATACCTGCATCTTTGATTTGTTTTTTGTGTGTTCTTAAATGCAAATGATAGTCTATATGTATTTATTTAAAACAACAACTATAACTATATAGCGAGGAGGCCACGGCAAGGGTAAGTTTAGCAGACTTTTTTATGAAGTGATGACCTATTTAATTTTAGTGATGGTAAATCCTAGCATTTTTGAAACACTAGGATTTACCATCAGTACATTACTGTACTTTCCAAAAATTCCATAAATTGCATTATTCACATATATACTCTAGATGGCAGCAAATGCATAAGGAAAATACAAACATTGTTGCATAATGCTTTTTAGAGAATAAAACATATATGAGATAGGTGATCTATGTAAATAAGGGTCGTGGAGAAATTATTCTGGTAATACACAAACTAGAATTTTGTATTTTAACACTAATAATGTCTGAAGGGTAGGGCTGAAAGATATCCAAGAATTAACTGGATAATTGAATTCACTATTTTAAGTGACAGTCGGGTAAAATATATGCAAAAAATCACAACCCTGCACCTACTGCTTTCCCTGTTCACCTGGTATTTTTTTTAGGAAAACAGCTGGCAAGGTTACTTTTTTATCTCCTATATTCTATGTAGCTTGGAGTAACCATGATTATTTAAGGTATTTGTTCTTGTTGGTTCTGTAATCTTTCTATACCAGTCTACCTTTCCTGTCTCTTCTATTTATTCTATCCCCAGTACAGTAATGAGGAATATGTTGCTACTGGTTAACCCCGGCCCTTAATGACAGCCATGTACCCTGCACGTCGCCTGTTGCAAGGGGTTTTCAGGGCTTTAACCATGCGCTGTTGGGAAAACCTGTGCGATTACACCCCAAGATGCAAAACAGACAACCAATGTGCTGTCGGTAAAGGGTTAAATTGAGATGATATTAAGAGCAAAGAAAAATACTATATACATTTGGATTACCACATATAGGAGACCTTTCTGTAATAACACTAGAGCAGTGATTGTTAAACATATTCTCTGAAGATCTTGTGTTGTCACAGTGAATTAGCACTGAGTATGGAAAGGTCCCAAAGTTATCTTCAAAGATTGTTAGCGAAAATCTTTGCTTAAATATTTTTGCTGCTAAACCATTTCACCCCCACCCGTGTTGAAGCTGTTTTTAGTTGTTTTGTACAATTCATATTTAAAAATAAATAGCACAGCTTTTTCTGTAAACATACTCGCACAAAACACACCTTGACCTCCATTACATATGCAGCGTCGTCCGCAAAATCCCCTGCCGCCAGATTTTATGCGATTTTGGTATTACATATACGGCGTAGCATACAAGTTACCCACGTATATTTCACCCGTCGCCCGCAATTATTACTCCCATAGGCTAACATAGAACCGAGTCGCAAATCGGTATCCAATATCCAGCGCAAGGACTTACGTGGTGAAAATGGAGAAATCTGACTCCATTTTTACCTCGCCATAAAAGGCAGCCGTAGCAAGCCTTGCGCTGAGTATTGGAGCACCGTAACTCCCTAAAATGCCTGCAAAAATCAACTAACACCTAACGCATGCGCAATGTCTATCTACCTGTCAACTGCAATCCCCCACTGCAATAACTAATAAAGTGTATTAACCCCTTGATCCGCCATCAAACCCACACCGCAAGTAATAACTAAATGATTAACCCCTAAATCCACCAATCCCAACATCGCAAACTACCGCTTAAAACTATTAACCCTTAATCCGCCATAGCCCACAACGCAATAAACCTATTCAAGTATTAACCCCTAAACTGCCATAGCCCACATAGCCTATTAAATGTATTAACCCCTAATCTGCTGCCGCCAACGTCGCCGCCACTATAATAAAGTTATTAACCCCTAAACCTAAGTCTAACCCTAACCCTAACAACCCCCTAACTTAAATATTATTTAAATAAATCTAAATAAATGTACTATTATTAACTCAATTATTCCTATTTAAAACTAAATACTTGCCTATAAAATAAACCCTAAGATAGCTACAATATAATTAATAATTACATTGTAGCTATTTTAGGATTTATTTTTATTTTACAGGCAACTTTGTATTTATTTTAACTAGGTAGAATAGTTATTAAATAATTATTAACTATTTAATAGCTACCTAGTTAAAATAAATACAAATTTACCTGTAAAATAAATCCTAACCTAAGTTACAATTACACCTAACACTACACTATCATTAAATAAATTAGATTAATTAACTACAATTAGCTAAAATTAAATACAATTAAATAAAATAAACTAAAGTACAAAAACAAACAAACACTAAATTACAGAAAATAAAAAAAATTACAAGAAGTTTAAACTAATTACACCTAATCTAAGCCCCCTAATAAAATAAAAAAGCCCCCCAAAATAATAAAATTCCCTACCCTGTACTAAAATATAGGCATTGCCCCAAAGTAATCAGCTCTTTTACCTGTAAAAAAAGAAATACAACCCCCCCAACATTAAAACCCACCACCCACACACCCAACCTTACTCTAAAACCCACCCAATCCCCCCTTAAAAAAAACGAACACTAACCTCTTGAAGATCACCCTACCTTGAGCTGTCTTCACCCAGCCGGGCAGAAGTCTTCATCCGATCCGGGCAGAAGTCTTCACCGAATCCGGGCAGAAGAGGTCCTCCAGCCGGGCAGAAGTCTTCATCCAAGCGTATCTTCTATCTTCTTCCATCCGACGAGGAGTGACTCCATCTTCAAGACATCCGATGCGGAGCATCCTCTTAGTTCGACGTCCAACTGAAGAATGAAGGTTCCTTTAAATGACGTCATCCAAGATGGCGTCCCTTCAATTCCGATTGGCTGATAGAATCAGCCAATCGGAATTAAGGTAGGAAAAATCCTATTGGCTGATGCAATCAGCCAATCGGATTGAAGTTCAATCCGATTGGCTGATCCAATCAGCCAATAGTATTGACCTCACATTCTATTGGCTGTTCCAATCAGGAAGCCAATAGGATTTTTCCTACCTTAATTCCAATTGGCTGATAGGATTCTATCAGCCAATCGGAATTGAAGGGACGCCATCTTCGATGACGTCATTTAAAGGAACCTTCATTCTTCATTTGGACGTCAAAGAGGATGCTCCGCGTCGGATGTCTTCAAGATTGAGCCGCTCCTCGTTGGATGGAAGAAGATAGAAGATGCCGCTTGGATGAAGATTTCTGCCTGGCTGGAGGACCTCTTCTGCCCGGATTCGATGAAGACTTCAGCCCGGATCGGATGAAGACTTCTGCTCGGCTGGGTGAAGACGGCTCAAGGTAGGGTGATCTTCAAGGGGTTAGTGTTCGGTTTTTTTAAGGGGGGGATTGCGTGGGTTTTAGAGTAAGGTTGGGTGTGTGGGTGGTGGATTTTAATGTTTGGGGGGGTTGTATTTCTTTTTTTACAGGTAAAAGAGCTGATTACTTTGGGGCAATGCCCCGCAAAAAGCCCTTTTAAGGGCTATTTGTAATTTAGTATAGGGTAGGGAATTTTATTATTTTGGGGGGCTTTTTTATTTTATTATGGGGCTTAGATTAGGTGTAATTAGTTTAAACTTCTTGTATTTTTTTATTTTCTGTAATTTAGTGTTTTTTTTGTACTTTAGTTTATTTTATTTGATTGTATTTAATGTTAGATAATTGTAGTTAATTAATTTAATTTATTTAATGATAGTGTAGTGTTAGGTGTAATTGTAACTTAGGTTAGGATTTATTTTACAGGTAAATTTGTCTTTATTTTAACTAGGTAGCTATTAAATAGTTAATAACTATTTAATAACTATTCTACCTAGTTAAAATAAATACAAACTTGCCTGTAAAATAAAAATAAATCCTAAAATAGCTACAATGTAATTATTAATTATATTGTAGCTATCTTACGGCTAGATTTAGAGTTTTGTCGGTAAGGACCCGCGTAGCTAACGCTGGCTTTTTTCTGGCCGCACCATAAAAATAACTCTGGTATTGAGAGTCCACATAAAGGCTGCGTTAGGCTCCAAAAAAGGAGCGTAGAGCATATTTAACGCAGCTTCAACTCTCGATACCAGAGTTGCTTACGGACGCGGCCAGCCTCAAAAACGTGCTCGTGCACGATTCCCCCATAGAAAACAATGGGGCTGTTTGAGCTGAAAAAAAACCTAACACCTGCAAAAAAACTGCGTTCAGCTCCTAACGCAGCCCCATTGTTTGCTATGCGGAAACACTTCCTACGTCTGCACCTAACACTCTAACATGTACCCCGAAACAACCCTAACCTTACACTTATTAACCCCTAATCTGCCGCCCCCGCTATCACTGACCCCTGCATATTATTATTAACCCCTAATCTGCCGCTCTGTAAACCGCCGCTACTTACATTATCCCTATGTACCTCTAATCTGCTGCCCTAACATCGCCGACTCCTATATTATATTTATTAACCCCTAATCTGCCCCCCACAACGTCGCCTCCACCTGCCTACACTTATTAACCCCTAATCTGCCGAGCGGACCGCACCGCTATTATTATAAAGTTATTAACCCCTAATCCGCCTCACTAACCCTATAATAAATAGTATTAACCCCTAATCTGCCCTCCCTAACATCGCCGACACCTAACTTCAATTATTAACCCCTAATCTGCCGACTTGAGCTCACCGCTATTCTAATAAATATATTAACCCCTAAAGCTAAGTCTAACCCTAACACTAACACCCCCCTAAATGAAATATAATTTTAATCTAACGAAATTAACTCTTATTAAATAAATTATTCCTATTTAAAGCTAAATACTTACCTGTAAAATAAATCCTAATATATCTACAATATAAATTATAATTATATTATAGCTATTTTAGGATTAATATTTATTTTACAGGTAACTTTGTATTTATTTTAACCAGGTACAATAGCTATTAAATAGTTAAGAACTATTTAATAGCTAAAATAGTTAAAATAATTACAAATTTACCTGTAAAATAAATCCTAACCTAAGTTACAATTAAACCTAACACTACACTATCAATAAATTAATTAAATACAATACCTGCAAATAACTACAATGAAATAAACTAACTAAAGTACAAAAAATAATAAAGAACTAAGTTACAAAAAATAATAAAATATTTACAAACATAAGAAAAATATTACAACAATTTTAAACTAATTACACCTACTCTAAGCCCCCTAATAAAATAACAAAGCCCCCCAAAATAAAAAAATGCCCTACCCTATTCTAGATTACTAAAGTTCAAAGCTCTTTTACCTTACCAGCCCTGAACAGGGCCCTTTGCGGGGCATGCCCCAAGAAGTTCAGCTCTTTTGCCTGTAAAAAAAAACATACAATACCCCCCCCCAACATTACAACCCACCACCCACATACCACTAATCTAACCCAAACCCCCCTTAAATAAACCTAACACTAAGCCCCTGAAGATCTCCCTACCTTGTCTTCACCTCACCGGGTTCAGCGATCGGTCCAGAAGAGGGTCCGAAGTCTTGATCCAAGCGGAGCAAGAAGAGGTCCTCCATCCGGTAGAAGTCTTCATCCAAGCGGGGCAGAAGAGGTCTTCCATCCGATTGAAGTCTTCATCCAAGCAGGATCTTCTATAGTCATCCATCCGGAGCGGAGCGGCAGCATCCTGAAGACCTCCGACGCGGAACATCCATCCTGGCCGACGACTGAACGACGAATGACGGTTCCTTTAAATGACGTCATCCAAGATGGCGTCCCTCGAATTCCGATTGGCTGATAGGATTCGTTCAGTCGTTGGCCAGGATGGATGTTCCGCGTCGGAGGTCTTCAGGATGCTGCCGCTCCGCTCCGGATGGATGACTATAGAAGATCCCGCTTGGATGAAGACTTCAATCGGATGGAAGACCTCTTCTGCCCCGCTTGGATGAAAACTTCAGCCGGATCATAGACCTCTTCAGCCCCCCGCTTGGGCTTGGATCAAGACATCGGAGGAGCTCTTCTGGATCGATCGGTGAACCTGGTATGGTGAAGATAAGGTAGGAAGATCTTCAGGGGCTTAGTGTTAGGTTTATTTAAGGGGGGTTTGGGTTAGATTAGGGGTATGTGGGTGGTGGGTTGTAATGTTGGGGGGGGGTATTGTATGTTTTTTTTTACAGGCAAAAGAGCTGAACTTCTTGGGGCATGCCCCGCAAAGGGCCCTGTTCAGGGCTGGTAAGGTAAAAGAGCTTTGAACTTTAGTAATCTAGAATAGGGTAGGGCATTTTTTTATTTTGGGGGTCTTTGTTATTTTATTAGGGGGCTTAGAGTAGGTGTAATTAGTTTAAAATTGTTGTAATATTTTTCTTATGTTTGTAAATATTTTTTTATTTTTTTGTAACTTAGTTCTTTTTTATTTTTTGTACTTTAGTTAGTTTATTTCATTGTAGTTATTTGTAGGTATTTTATGTAATTAATTTATTGATAGTGTAGTGTTAGGTTTAATTGTAACTTAGGTTAGGATTTATTTTACAGGTAAATTTGTAATTATTTTAACTATTTTAGCTATTAAATAGTTCTTAACTATTTAATAGCTATTGTACCTGGTTAAAATAAATACTAAGTTACCTGTAAAATAAATATTAATCCTAAAATAGCTTTAATATAATTATAATTTATATTGTAGCTATATTAGGATTTATTTTACAGGTAAGTATTTAGCTTTAAATAGGAATAATTTATTTAATAAGAGTTAATTAATTTCGTTAGATTAAAATTATATTTAACTTAGGGGGTGTTAGTGTTAGGGTTAGACTTAGCTTTAGGGGTTACTAAATTTATTAGAATAGCGGTGAGCTCCAGTCGGCAGATTAGGGGTTAATGTTTGAAGTTAGGTGTCGGCGATGTTAGGGAGGGCAGATTAGGGGTTAATACTATTTATTATAGGGTTAGTGAGGCGGATTAGGGGTTAATAACTTTATAATAATAGCGGTGCGGTCCGCTCGGCAGATTAGGGGTTAATAAGTGTAGGCAGGTGGAGGCGACGTTTAGGGGGGCAGATTAGGGGTTAATAAATATAATATAGGGGTCGGCGGTGTTAGGGGCAGCAGATTAGGGGTACATAAGTATAACGTAGGTGGCGGCGCTTTGCGGTCGGCAGATTAGGGGTTAATTATTGTAGGTAGCTGGCGGCGACGTTGTGGGGGGCAGATTAGGGGTTAATAAATATAATACAGGGGTCGGCGGTGTTAGGGGCAGCAGATTAGGGGTACATAAGTATAACGTAGGTGGCGGTCGGCAGATTAGGGGTTAAAAAAATTTAATCGAGTGGCGGCGATGTGGGGGGACCTCGGTTTAGGGGTACATAGGTAGTTTATGGGTGTTAGTGTACTTTAGAGTACAGTAGTTAAGAGCTTTAGGAACCGGCGTTAGCCCAGAAAGCTCTTAACTACTGACTTTTTTCCTGCGGCTGGAGTTTTGTCGTTAGATGTCTAACGCTCACTTCAGACACGACTCTAAATACCGGAGTTAGAAAAATCCATTGAAAAGATAGTATACGCAATTTACGTAAGGGGATCTGCGGTATGGAAAAGTCGCGGCTGAAAAGTGAGCGTTAGACCCTTTTTTGAGTGACTCCAAATACCGGAGGTAGCCTAAAACCAGCGTTAGGAGCCTCTAACGCTGGTTTTCACGGCTAACGCCAAACTCTAAATCTAGGCCTTAGGGTTTATTTTATAGGTAAATATTTAGTTTTAAATAGGAATAATTGGGTTAATAATAGTAAATTTATTTAGATTTATTTAAATAATATTTAAGTTAGGGGGGGTGTTAGGGTTAGGGTTAGACTTAGGTTTAGGGGTTAATACATTTAATAGGCTATGTGAGCTATGGCGGTTTAGGGGTTAATACTTGAATAGGTTAATTGCGTTGTGGGCTATGGCGGTTTAGGGGTTAATAATTGAGTTATTACTTGCGGTGTGGGTTTGATGGTGGATATAGGGGTTAATAGTTTAAATAGGCATATTGTGTTGTGGGGGGTTGTCGGTCTAGGGGTTAATACATTTAATATTAGTAATGAGAGGGGGGATTGCGGATATAGGGGTTTTACGTGTCAAGCTTATTTTTGGAAGGCGTTTTAGACTTTTACGGGAGACTGGTTATTTTCTTTACTTTTCATAGGCGCCGGCAGTTTCTAAAGTACCATAAGTCACTGGCGACTCCAGAAATTTGTATTTACGCTCATTTCTGGACATCGCTAGTTTATCCGACTTACGGCACTTTATGAACTGCCGGTGGGTTTTATGTAATACCCCGATGTGCAAGGTGAAATTATGGGCGGCGCAGGTTCCCACGCTTGTGCCGAAACCTGCGCCGTATATTTGATCGCGCCCCTTGTTTTTTTTTGTTTTCTTCAGCTGACCATACAATGGCAAAAATCCACCATGTAGAATTACAGAATGCAAAAAGTTTTATAATTTTCTATAGCATACATGGCAAACATCAGTCATTATTTTCTATTTGGTGCTATGTAACAGCCTGCTCCCTCTCCATAAAATCACCAACATCCTAAAGAAAACAGTGATGCCTTATTTGAAAGTGGAGCTTCACGCCTCTTAAATAAGGGGTCACTTGTTCCTTTATAAAACACAGGGGAGACAGGGGTTCTATCCCCTTCCTCTGTCAGCTACAACTACACAGACTTTGTATTTTGCACGATTGCTATGTTTTCTCATTTTACGGCAATTGCCTGCATTCTAGATGGACATGCAAACCTCTTTTTGAAAGTGGGGACTTCCCTCTAGGGCAGTGATGGCTAACCTTGGCACCCCAGATCTTTTGGAACTACATTTCACATGATGCTTAGGCACTCTGCATCATGGGAAATGTAGTTCTGAAACATCTGGGGTGCTAAGGTTAGCCATCACTGCTCTTTTTTTTTTTTAATTCTTTATTTATAATGCAACAGTGCAGCAAATAAACAAAATTAACATTCTACTTTTTCCCAGTCACTATACAAGGAGTCTTGGAAGACATGAAAGATAATGATGACTACAGACACAGTCTTACCCTGTAAAACAGTTAAAAAAATCAGACACTTTCATATTTGGGTATATAAAGTAGGAGAAAAAACAGCAATACATTGACTGAAACTGCATTGTTGGAGTGTTTTTAAAAAAAATAAAACACTAAACTACAAAACAAAAAACCACACAACAAACAAAAAAACAAACAAAAACCCCTAACTTGTGTTCTCCTCTCCACCCCCCCCCCGCTACAGTCAACATGACAAGAAAGTAGCAGTATACTACATCAGATGGGTCAACTACTAATATATTTCTCTTTTGTTTCTGATCCAGGTCCCGGGGAATATACCCACAAGAACTAATTCCGCAAAACTTATAGAGGAAAAAAAAGGAGATAATAGTTGCTTTTGTATCGGGGTTGAAAAGGATTTAATGGTTGCAGCCCAATTTTCAAAAAATCTCCCTATTCTTTTCTCCGATGCACGGAGCAAATGAAATGACTCAATTTGAGATTGAATCCTCTTCAAAATGAGGGAAAAGCTCGGTGCACAATTAGCTTTCCAATTCTTTAAAATATAATATCTGACTATCAAAATAACAGTATTTAGTGTGGTTATCCAGAGATAGACCCTATCTCTAAGTACTTAAAAAATAATCTCCTCTAAAGAGAGGGTAAACAGGGTGTGATATGTTTTATTAAACCAGAATAATACTTTTTGCCAAAGCTGTTTGATTTAAGGCACAGCCAGAACATGTACGCCAAATCAGCGTCTCTATTAGAACAACGAGGACAAGCAGATGACTTTGAAGGATAGAATTGAGCAACTTTGAGCGGGGATAGATAGAAATCATTGATTAATTTAATATGAGACTCCTTCCAGCTTATGGCAATCTGACAATAAGCTAAACTATGAAAACTTTGTTGAATTCTAACAATATCTACTGAATAATGGGGAGCCATAAATTACTCAGTCTATCTAACAATCCAGCACCCTGTTTTGACAACATTATATCATATATTAAAGAAATTGAAGCCTTGCCCATACTAAATTTTTAAATACACATCTTAACATCGGACCACGCAGCACCTAAAACAGCAGACCAATTCTGAGAGTAGATAAAATGCCTTAATTGAAAATACGCAAAAAGATTATTATGCGGAAGATCATATAGTTGAAAGATCTGCTCAGCGGATAGCATTTGATTATTTCCATCCAACAATTGTTGAATATTACGCAGCCCCTTAACTGCGAGCCATCACTGCTCTATGCAGCGTGGGGCAAATTAGTATATGGCTCCCACTTGCATCAATAACAAGGTAGTACCTCTGTCCCTGGACAACTCCTAATCCTGTTTGTATTTATCATGTAAATAGTAGTGATGTCACACCCACTGCAGGCTTCAGCCAGAGATGCTGTGTTGGCTTTTGAAAAAAGTGGGGTTACTTTATTGGCAGAAGAAGAGCAGCCTCTAGGACAGTGCTTTCCAAACTGTGTGTCGGGACACACTAGTGTGTCGGCAGCAGTGTGTAGGTGTGTCCCTGCTTCAGCACAATTTTTTTTTATTTTTTTTTGGTTTCTGACTTGCTACGCATATCACATGGTTGACACGTGATTGATACCTAGGGGGACACAGATCATCTTAACCTATTGGCGCAGCTCCCATTGGTGGCACATTGGTTCCTGACTGCACGTGTAGTCTCCTTAATTGGCTCGTGACTGCATGTGTAGTCAGTGAGTGGGACAGCAGTGTGTTTGCAGGGTGGGCAGTAGTCAATCGGACTCACCGAGCTCTGAGGGCGGCAGCTTAAATGCTGAGCTGAAGTCAGTGGGTTTTTTTTTTTTTGCAACTAGCTCCCAGTAGTGCATTGCTGCTCCTGCTCTTGATATATGCATAGGAAGTGGAAACTTAAGAAATGCTTGATGATGAAATGCGAGTGTCTTTATCTAATATTACACCAAATATTCAGAAATTGTGTTCATCCCACCCATCCCATTAAAATAGTAAGTAGCTATTGGTGTTATTAAACTTTTTTTTAATTCTTGCACATACATATTGTTACTTGTAAATTTCATTATTATATAATTTATGTATGTGTCCGTATCTCTTAAAACAAGTTAGTTTAACCTCCTTTTCTTCTGTTATGTGTGATCAGTCCACGGGTCATCATTACTTCTGGGATATAACTCCTCCCCAACAGGAAATGCAAGAGGATTCACCCAGCAGAGCTGCATATAGCTCCTCCCCTCTACGTCACTCCCAGTCATTCTCTTGCACCCAACGACTAGATAGGATGTGTGAGAGGACTATGGTGATTATACTTAGTTTTTATAACTTCAATCAAAAGTTTGTTATTTTACAATAGCACCGGAGCGTGTTATTGCCTCTCTGGCAGAGTTTGAAGAAGAATCTACCAGAGTTTTTACTATGATTTTAACCGGAGTCGTTAAGATCATATTGCTGTTTCTCGGCCATCTAAGGGAGGTAAAAGCTTCAGATCAGGGGACAGCGGGCAGATGAATCTGCATTAAGGTATGTAGCAGTTTTTATTTTCTGAATGGAATTGATGAGAAAATCCTGCCATACCGTTATAATGACATGTATGTATACTCTACACTTCAGTATTCTGGGGATGGTATTTCACTGGAATTACTCTGTTAAAAGTACATTAAACCTTTTAATAGGTATTTATTATGTTAAACGTTTTTGCTGGAATGTAGAATCGTTTGCATTTTCTGAGGTACTGAGTGAATAAATGTTTGGGCATTATTTTTCCACTTGGCAGTTGCTTGTTTTAATTGTGACAGTTTCGTTTCTCTCTCACTGCTGTGTGTGAGGGGGAGGGGCCGTTTTTGGCGCTCTTTGCTACGCATCAAAAAATTCCAGTCAGTTACTCTTGGGAACAAACCTTTGCTAAAAGTTGTGTTGTTTTTAAGGATTGATGCTATAACTGTTTTTCAGTTCATTATTTCAACTGTCATTTAATCGTTTAGTGCTTCTTTGAGGCACAGTACGTTTTTGTTAAATAAGATTGTAACCAAGTTGCAAGTTTATTGCTAGTGTGTTAAACATGTCTGATTCAGAGGAAGATACCTGTGTCATTTGTTCCAATGCCAAGGTGGAGCCCAATAGAAATTTATCTACTAACTGTATTGATGCTACTTTAAATAAAAGCCAATCTGTACAAATTGAACAAATTTCACCAAACAGCGAGGGGAGAGTTATGCCGACTAACTCGCCTCACGTGTCAGTACCTGCATCTCCCGCCCGGGAGGTGCGTGATATTGTGGCGCCTAGTACATCTGGGCGGCCATTACAGATAACATTACAAGATATGGCTACTGTTATGACTGAAGTTTTGGCTAAATTACCAGAACTAAGAGGCAAGCGTGATCACTCTGGGGTGAGAACAGAGTGCGCTGATAATACTAGGGCCATGTCTGATACTGCGTCACAGCTTGCAGAGCATGAGGACGGAGAGCTTCATTCTGTGGGTGACGGTTCTGATCCAAACAGATTGGATTCAGATATTTCAAATTTTAAATTTAAATTGGAGAACCTCCGTGTATTACTAGGGGAGGTTTTAGCGGCTCTTAATGATTGTAACACTGTTGCAATACCAGAGAAATTGTGTAGGTTGGATAAATACTTTGCGGTACCGGCGAGTACTGACGTGTTTCCTATACCTAAGAGACTAACTGAAATTGTTACTAAGGAGTGGGATAGACCCGGTGTGCCGTTCTCACCCCCTCCAATATTTAGAAAGATGTTTCCAATAGACGCCACCACACGGGACTTATGGCAAACGGTCCCTAAGGTGGAGGGAGCAGTTTCTACTTTAGCTAAGCGTACCACTATCCCGGTGGAGGATAGCTGTGCTTTTTCAGATCCAATGGATAAAAAATTAGAGGGTTACCTTAAGAAAATGTTTGTTCAACAAGGTTTTATATTGCAACCCCTTGCATGCATCGCGCCGATTACGGCTGCGGCAGCATTTTGGATGGAGTCTCTGGAAGAGAACCTTAGTTCAGCTACACTGGATGACATTACGGACAGACTTAGAGTCCTTAAACTAGCTAATTCATTCATTTCGGAGGCCGTAGTACATTTAACCAAACTTACGGCTAAGAACTCAGGATTCGCCATTCAGGCACGTAGGGCGCTGTGGCTAAAATCCTGGTCAGCTGATGTAACTTCTAAGTCCAAATTACTTAATATACCTTTCAAGGGGCAAACTTTATTTGGGCCCGGTTTGAAAGAAATTATCGCTGACATTACAGGAGGTAAGGGCCACGCCCTGCCTCAAGACAAAGCCAAAGCTAAGGCTAGATAGTCTAATTTTCGTCCCTTTCGGAATTTCAAAGCAGGAGCAGCACCAACTTCTACTGCACCAAAACAGGAAGGAGCTGTTGCTCGTTACAGACAAGGCTGGAAACCTAACCAGTCCTGGAACAAGGGCAAGCAGGCCAGGAAACCTGCTGCTGCCCCTAAGACAGCATGAACCGAGGGCCCCCGATCCGGGACCGGATCTAGTGGGGGGCAGACTCTCTCTCTTCGCCCAGGCTTGGGCAAGAGATGTTCAGGATCCCTGGGCGCTAGAGATCATATCTCAGGGATACCTTCTAGACTTCAAATTCTCTCCCCCAAGAGGGAGATTTCATCTGTCAAGGTTGTCAACAAACCAGATAAAGAAAGAAGCGTTTCTACGCTGTGTACAAGATCTGTTATTAATGGGAGTGATCCATCCGGTTCCGCGGTCGGAACAAGGACAAGGGTTTTACTCAAACCTGTTTGTGGTTCCCAAAAAAGAGGGAACTTTCAGGCCAATCTTGGATTTAAAGATCCTAAACAAATTCCTAAGAGTTCCATCGTTCAAAATGGAAACTATTCGGACAATCTTACCCATGATCCAAAAGGGTCAGTACATGACCACAGTGGATTTAAAGGATGCTTACCTTCACATACCGATTCACAAAGATCATTACCGGTATCTAAGGTTTGCCTTCTTAGACAGGCATTACCAGTTTGTAGCTCTTCCATTCGGATTGGCTACGGCTCCAAGAATCTTCACAAAAGTTCTGGGTGCCCTTCTGGCGGTACTAAGACCGCGAGGAATTTCGGTAGCTCCGTACCTAGACGACATTCTGATACAAGCTTCAAGCTTTCAAACTGCCAAGTCTCATACAGAGTTAGTTCTGGCATTTCTAAGGTCGCATGGATGGAAAGTGAACGAAAAGAAGAGTTCTCTCTTTCCTCTCACAAGAGTTCCATTCTTGGGGACTCTTATAGATTCTGTAGAAATGAAGATTTATCTGACAGAAGACAGATTAACAAAGCTTCTAAATGCATGCCGTGTCCTTCATTCCATTCAACTCCCGTCAGTAGCTCAATGCATGGAGGTGATCGGCTTAATGGTAGCAGCAATGGACATAGTACCCTTTGCACGTCTACATCTCAGACCGCTGCAATTGTGCATGCTGAGTCAGTGGAATGGGGATTACTCAGACTTGTCCCCTACTCTGAATCTGGATCAAGAGACCAGAAACTCTCTTCTATGGTGGCTTTCTCGGCCACATCTGTCCAGGGGGATGCCATTCAGCAGGCCGAACTGGACAATTGTAACAACAGACGCCAGCCTACTAGGTTGGGGCGCTGTCTGGAATTCTCTGAAGGCTCAGGGACAATGGAATCAGGAGGAAAGTCTCCTGCCAATAAACATTCTGGAATTGAGAGCAGTTCTCAATGCCCTTCTGGCTTGGCCCCAGTTAAAAACTCGGGGGTTCATCAGGTTTCAGTCGGACAACATCACGACTGTAGCTTACATCAACCATCAAGGAGGGACAAGAAGCTCCCTAGCAATGATGGAAGTATCAAAGATAATTCGCTGGGCAGAGTCTCACTCTTGCCACCTGTCAGCAATCCACATCCCGGGAGTGGAGAACTGGGAGGCGGATTTCTTGAGTCGCCAGACTTTTCATCCGGGGGAGTGGGAACTTCATCCGGAGGTCTTTGCCCAAATACTTCGACGTTGGGGCAAACCAGAGATAGATCTCATGGCGTCTCGCCAGAACGCCAAACTTCCTCGCTACGGGTCCAGATCCAGGGATCCGGGAGCGGTTCTGATAGATGCTTTGACAGCACCTTGGAACTTCGGGATGGCTTATGTGTTTCCACCCTTCCCGCTGCTTCCTCGATTGATTGCCAAAATCAAACAGGAGAGAGCATCAGTGATTCTAATAGCGCCTGCATGGCCACGCAGGACTTGGTATGCAGATCTAGTGGACATGTCATCCTGTCCGCCTTGGTCTCTACCTCTAAGACAGGACCTTCTGATACAGGGTCCATTCAAACATCAAAATCTAACTTCTCTGAAGCTGACTGCTTGGAAATTGAACGCTTGACTTTATCAAAACGTGGTTTTTCTGAGTCGGTTATTGATACCCTGATACAGGCTAGGAAGCCTGTTACCAGAAGGATTTACCATAAGATATGGCGTAAATACCTATACTGGTGCGAATCCAAAGGTTACTCCTGGAGTAAGGTTAGGATTCCTAGGATATTGTCCTTTCTACAAGAAGGTTTAGAAAAGGGTTTATCGGCTAGCTCATTAAAGGGACAGATCTCAGCTCTGTCCATCTTGTTACACAGGCGTCTGTCAGAAAATCCAGACGTCCAGGCCTTTTGTCAGGCTTTAGCTAGGATCAAGCCTGTGTTTAAAACTGTTGCTCCGCCATGGAGTTTAAACCTTGTTCTTAACGTTCTACAAGGAGTTCCGTTTGAACCCCTTCATTCCATTGATATAAAGTTGTTATCTTGGAAAGTGTTATTTTTAATGGCTATTTCTTCGGCTCGGAGAGTCTCTGAGTTATCAGCTTTACATTGTGATTCTCCTTATTTGATTTTTCATTCAGATAAGGTAGTTCTGCGTACAAAACCTGGGTTCTTACCTAAGGTAGTCACTAACAGGAACATCAATCAAGAGATCGTGGTGCCTTCCCTGTGCCCGAATCCTTCTTCAAAGAAGGAACGTCTTCTACACAATCTGGATGTAGTTCGTGCCCTCAAGTTCTACTTGCAGGCAACTAAGGATTTTCGACAAACGTCTTCCCTGTTTGTCGTGTACTCTGGTCAGAGGAGAGGTCATAAGGCTTCGGCTACCTCTCTCTCCTTCTGGCTTCGTAGCATAATTCGTTTAGCCTATGAGACTGCTGGACAGCAGCCTCCTGAAAGAATTACAGCTCATTCTACTAGAGCTGTGGCTTCCACTTGGGCCTTTAAGAATGAGGCCTCTGTTGAACAGATTTGCAAGGCTGCAACTTGGTCTTCGCTTCATACTTTTTCCAAATTTTACAAATTTGACACTTTTGCTTCTTCGGAGGCTATTTTTGGGAGAAAGGTTCTTCAGGCAGTGGTTCCTTCTGTATAATGAGCCTGCCTATCCCTCCCGTCATCCGTGTACTTTTGCTTTGGTATTGGTATCCCAGAAGTAATGATGACCCGTGGACTGATCACACATAACAGAAGAAAACATAATTTATGCTTACCTGATAAATTCCTTTCTTCTGTTGTGTGATCAGTCCACGGCCCGCCCTGTTTTTTAAGGCAGGTAAATATCTTTTAAATTATACTCCAGTCACCACTTCACCCTTGGTTTCTCCTTTCTCGTTGATTCTTGGTCGAATGACTGGGAGTGACGTAGAGGGGAGGAGCTATATGCAGCTCTGCTGGGTGAATCCTCTTGCATTTCCTGTTGGGGAGGAGTTATATCCCAGAAGTAATGATGACCCGTGGACTGATCACACAACAGAAGAAAGGAATTTATCAGGTAAGCATAAATTATGTTTTTGCTAGTACACCTGAATTAATTACTGTGTCGCGAAATGATGTAGGTCTAAAAAGTGTGTCACCAACATGAAAAGTTTGGAAAGCTCTGCTCTAGGATGTTGTGGTCATTTAAAATACAACAAATTGTTGTTGTCTACATTATGCCTAAAATGCAAATCCAAGAGGTTAAAATACGCTCAGGATAAATCTTAGTTTGCTTTTTGACATAGCACACAGAGGGAAGCCGCCTTTACTGGCATCTTGTCTCTGCCTAGGTCTGTGTTAGTGTTGGGATGAATGTTTCCCCTTTTATCTCTCCCTTCAAACTGATAGCAAACCAAGTGGCTGAATGCTGCTAATGCTATTTAAGAACAACTTGAGCATTTACTTGTTGATTGGTTGCTCTTCTGCTGTTCTGTTTCTTCTCCTTTCCCTTCTCCATGACTTCTGGTCTGGCTCTGTTCCTTGATTCTTGTTAGAATTTTCAGATTTTTAATTGTTGACCATTCCAGTTCTCAACTCAAGCTGGCCGTGGCTTCTTGCTTTACCACCCCTGCACTGTTATCTTCAGAAGCTGTTTGTGTTAATCTCTGGCTGTGCATCCTGTTGACCAAAGTCATGTGTGTTCCTCATGGTCAGCACCAGTAGATCCTGCTGACCATTGCTGTTTGTGTAACCTGTTCATCACTTAAACGGACATGAAAACCCCATTTTCTTTCATGATTTAGGTAGATCATACAATTTTAAACAACTTTCCAGTTAACTTCTATTATCAAATGTGCTTAATTCTCTTGGTATCATTTGTTGAAGGAGCAGCAGTGCACTACTGGTTTCTAACTGAGCACATGAGTAAGCCAATGACAATCTGAATATATATGCAGCCACCAATCAGCAGCTAGAACCTAGGTTCTTTGCTGCTCCTGAGCTAACCTAGATACACCTTTCAGCAAAGGATAACAAGAGAAGGAAGAATATTAAATAAGGTGTTGTGTCCCTAGGAGGCATCCGTAGTTTCCATTGCGCATGCTGTATGCTGGAAAACGGGCTCAGAGGGACTTTGTTTTAACCGTGGTATTTTGCAGTATGTTCTATTTGCTACAATTGTTGTTTCACTTTTATTTATTCTGCCTACTGAATTAATACAGTGTTCAATTTTAACATCTGGGCATTGTTGAAAAAGTTTCTAAAGTGGACTAAGGGAGTACATATAAAAAGGGGACCTACACAAACAGCTCTACATATACATATATATATGGTCACGCGCTACTCCGCATTGCAGACTTTTTAAGAGATACAGAGTCTGAATTCAGGAAAAGACAGAATTTTTAATTCTGTGTGCACTTTTACATTTTGCATCTTGTAAGTATATTTCTATATTTGAGGCTAATAAATTGTGTTTGTAATACACTTGAATCTGGCTTTTCACCTGTTCCATTCTTGTATTCCATTCAGTTACTTCTTAGCGATTTGCCGGAAAACCGCTTCTTGGAAAGGGCAGCAAGCCGGAGGAAGACTCACCAAGCCCCATATCAACAAAGGATACTGCCATCAAAACCAGACTCCATTTTTTATCCGGATCCATCTTGGAACTACAATACTGTCTGTGGACCCTTTTGGATATCATAAAGGATTTTTAATCATCTCTTTGGATTTGCAAGTACTGATTCTTTTCATCGACTTTGTTTTATATTTGAAACTTTGTTGGGATAGACAGCACAGTTATTTATTTTTATTTTACAAATTAAATAATAGCAGTAGATTGGAAATATGTTTTAAATCACATGCCTTTCTTAATCATTAAATAAAAAATGTTGTGGGAGAGCTAACTCCCAAAGCTGCAAGACGTGTCTTGATAAAGCTCCTGACCTTTTATATGTTTTAACAGCTATTTATTGCAGGAAAAAACAACTAGCTTTTCTATACTTTATACCCCAGAAATCAGCTTCAATCACTGAGCTTCAGAAATGGTGAAGAAGCAGACTATATGACTGTGATCTGTCTTCTGCTTCGTGGGACAGCTTTGTGGCATTATACAATAAAGACCTAGGAGCCACTCAACATTCATGTACCAGTAAAACCTATATTGATTGCTAAGGAAATAACCACTTTATACTAAGCCGACAACTTCTATATTTAAGGCCAGCCAATATGGTGCTTCCCGCGTGGGAGGAGGAAATTTCCCAGTTGCTAGATGACCATTTCCTAAACCTGGAGCGGTCGCTTACAGAGGCATTTGTGAATCTCTCGGCTGATAGACCACCGCATTCAACTACAATGACATATACACCCCATCTGAGCGTCATGTTAGAAGAGAAACCAATATTGGGTGTGGATGACTATACCACCCGCATGGACCTTGCAGCTATATGTAGCCGTTACCTCTTACGATGGCAGTATAACAGCATATAAGAAGAAGGAAAATTTGAAGCTTTATACCCCACCTACATCCACCTGGGCACCTTCCTTCTCAAACTTATCCTCCAGAGATGACTATAAAGCGGAGCTTTCCTACAGGAGGGAGCATATATCTTACTCATACTGCTGGATGTCCGAGTCCTGGGAACACAATATATCCTACGAGGTAGCAGGCCTCATTATCGCCATAAACTCCCTCCACTTCCTGATGGCCATGGAGGGGCAGAGAAATGGCTGAGCTCTCTTCACCTACTTTCACTAGTTAATCCTGGGAGATGGCTGATGACACAGAGCTTAGTACTTCGAGATCAAGATCTCAACCATTCCACCCTGTGCAACCCTCAGATTGGTATTGGGTGAAGTCGTAACAGATCCTAAACATGTCTTGGAGGGGCTCATATGTTTTCCACAGACTTTCCAGGTTAAAAATACTCTTGTTGTAAATACTAATTATATACTGGTCTATACTCATTGGAAACAAATATTGCAGGATTCAATTTTAGTGCAACTAGACAATCATATTATCAACTTGATTCACAGGCACCTTAATAGCTTGCTAGGCTTTATTAACTAACTTCCCTCTAGTCCTAATTGCTATATAACAATAGCAAATTATGTTTTTGGGAGATTTCCCTTGTATATACTAATACATGTTCCCGTGCTGTTAGCGGCCGAAGCAGCAGGGCTTCAAAAGTTTCACTTTCGAGAGCTTAGCTCTCTAGCTTCGCTAAACTCAGAACATATTTGTCCTTTGCTTTCCCGTATGGCACAACAGATATACCCCTAGAATGTGGGTGCTGATATATATATATAGTAAATATTACTTAAAACTCTATACACGCTAGTGTCTGTCTATAGTCAGTATGACTGTTTGAGGTTACAGCCCTACATTTCTATGCATATAGCCTTTCTATACCCTATTCTAACTCCTCCATAGGAATGTTATAGACCCAAAGTTTAACATGCCAATGTTTGCTGTTTATTCCCATCTTACTAGTATGAATTAGCTTCCATACATATAGAACAAATCTACCCATTTTATACCTTCAAATATGCACAACTTTACTGTCCCTTGCTCTATATTAAGCTGCTTAATCTTTGTCTACAGATTCTTTATGTGAGTTCGTACCTTGCAACTACAATGTGGTATAGCTGGTAAATAGTTCTTAATATGTCTTTTATACTTAATCTTGAAGCACTGTCTGATTTTGTTATACTAAGTTTGGTTATACCTTCAATGCATTGTAGTTTGAGCCAGTAACCCTTACAAATCTCATAATACTATGGAATATAACCTGCATGCAAGTAAATATTACCCTAGAACTCTAGCCACAGTCTTTACAACAAGGGGCTTTCTAATTAAATGACTATACTCTCTTAAATAGCACTGGAGAGCTATTTTCAATACTCTGCCTATGCCCAATAGAATACTTGCCTAAAGTATTTTCTTATTCTTCCCCTCCCCCTGATTGAGTCCGGTTCTTTACTAATACCTACACTCCTTAAAATTACCCACATGGGTCATATCGATATGGTACTATATATATAACTCCCAAACTGCCCGATTGGCTCCTTTCTACCCCCCCTACCCACTAATGTACTCTGGCTCTCCTAATTGTGTCCAGAGGCTAAGTTCGCAGTTTCTCTTGCAAACACCGCAACAATAACTACTTTTATATGTAAACGATATAACTAAAGTTTATTTCTCTAAACTCATGTATTTTTTCAGTTATATACCTGGTTAATGTGTAGCACGCTTAGCATTTTAGATGAGATGCTTTTCTATCATAGTGGGAAATCAGCTATTTTTGCTTGTGCTCAAGGGCAGGGCATTCCTCTCCTTTTGTATAACTCAATTATTGCACCTACAACTGTAATGTACCCCAATATTGTACTTATTTGTTTGTGTATTTAAAGGGATATTCCAGCCAAAATTGAAAACCATATGGGTGCATTTCGGTATTGAACAGAAGCAATTTTGTAATATAAATGCATTAGCAAAAATGCTTCTAATAAAAGCTATAGCTGTTTCAAAAGTATATTTAAGTATGCACCGTGCACCAGCATTTTAAACACAGCACTTCCTCAGAGAGCCTAAGGTGCTTGTGCCATCTGGTTATGACTCAATTTGTTTATTGCTGACATGATACAAGCCCCACTGATGATCTGAGCAGCTGCAGTATTTTAAATGTGGGGGCAGTGACAATATCTAGTTATGCTTCACATGCACATGCAGAGAAAAATGCTAACTCTAAAACAGTGATAACTTGTATATTGCAAATATGTTTCTATTCAAAGATGTAATAAATCTATGTGCATTTAAATTTTGACTGGAATGTCCCTTTAATGCATCCCTGTAATGTTCCATTATTTCTTGTATAGCGCTACGTAATCTGCTTGCGCTTTATAAATACCTGCTAATAATAATAATCATCATTAACAACTATGTTCTCCTCATTTACACAGTAACCTTTCTATTTGCCAAGTTTCAAGACTAGCCTTACCGGTCAACTTGTTATATCCTGATTGGATCAATAACTCACACAAGATGCAGGTGATAATTTCACAAAATTTATTTTACTATTTGAACACAGAAAGTTTTTTTTTAGCTATGAGAGACACAACAAGAACTGCAAAACTACGGTGTTACACCTAAGTATTATAATATTAATCTCCTTGTTCTCTGGTACTACCTACATTTGCATGTCCTATTGATATGTATATGTGACAAGTTTCACATTTGTGCACTGTTATATATGGCTACTGTTGCAATGCTATGTAATAAGAAATCTCAATATTTTTTTTAAAAATTAAATGGCCCCTATTTATCAAGCCGTCAACTTACCTGCATTCGACGGCACCAATATGCTCGCCTAAGATCGACTAACATCGCTGCTGCGTACCTGAATACGTTCTCCAAAGTTACCAAAAAAACTGTCAAAAAGCCACGCACCAAGTACGGGGTGATGAGCAGCGGACTGTTGTTAACTAACAGTCATCGATCTTGCTGCTCTTCGGTTTTTTTACTGCTTTATTGGTATCTTGTCACTAAATACCCACACTATACTAATTGTTTTACCCCATATACTGCCGCTCCCGGAGCCCAACGCAACTCTAATAAATGTAATAACCCCTAAACCGCCGCTCCCGGAGCCCACCACAACTCTAATAAATGTATTAACCCCTAAACCGCCACTCCCGGAGGCCACCACAACTCTAATAAATGTATTAATCCCTAAACCGCCGCTCCCGGAGTCCACCGCCACCTACATTATACATATTAACCCCTAATCTTCCACCCCCTATACCGCCGCCACCTACATAAAGTTATTAACCCCTATCCTGCCGCTCCTGGACCCCGCCGCAACTAAATAAAGTGTTTAACCCCTAAACTGCTGCTCCCAGAGCCCACAGCCACCTACATTATATTTATTAACCCCTAATCTGCCCCCCTACACCGCTGCCACGTACATTATATTTATTAACCCCTAATCTGCCCCCCTACACCGCCGCCACTATATTAAATGTATTAACCCCTAAACTTAAGTCTAACACTAACCCTAACACCCCCTAACTTAAATATAATTTAAATAAATCGAAATAAGTTATTCCTATTTAAAACTAAATACCTATAAAATAAACCCTAAGATAGCTACAATATAACTAATATCTACATTGTAGCTATCTTAGGATTTATTTTTATTTTACAGGCAACTTTGTATTTATTTTAACTAGCTACAATAGTTATTAAATAGTTATTAACTATTTAATAACTACCTAGTTAAAATAAATACAAAAGTACCTGTAAAATAAAACCTAACCTAAGTTACAATTACACCTAACACTACACTATAATTAAATTAATTACCTACATTAACTACAATTAACTACAATTAAATAAAATTAAATACAATTATCTAAAGTACAAAAAAAACAAAACACTAAATTACAGAAAATAATAAAATAATTACAAGATTTTTAAACTAATTACACCTAATCTAATCTCCCTAACAAAATAAAAAAGCCCCCCAAAATAAAAAAAATCCCTACCCTACACTAAATTACAAATATCCCTTAAAAGGGCTTTTTGCGGAGCATTGCCCCAAAGTAATCAGCTCTTTTACCTGAAAGAAAGTACAAGACCCCCCCAACACTAAAACCCACCATCCACACACCCAACCCTACTCTAAAACCCACCCAATCCCCCCTTAAAAAAACCTAACACTAACCCCTTGAAGATCACCCTACCTTGAGACGTCTTCACCCAACCAGGCCGAAGTCCTCAACAAAGCCAGACGAAGTGGTCCTCCAGACGGGCAGAAATCTTCATCCAAGCCGGGCAGAAGAGGTCCTCCAGACGGGCAGAAGTCTTCATCCAGGCGGCATCTTCTATCTTCATCCATCCGGCGTGGAGCGGGTCCATCTTCAAGACATCCGACGCGGAGCATCCTCTTCCATCGACGTCGACTGTAGAATGAAGGTTACTTTAAATGACGTCATCCAAGATGGTGTCCCTTCAATTCTGATTGGCTGATAGAATTCTATCAGCCAATCGGAATTAAGGTAGGAAAAATCCTATTGGTTGATGCAATCAGCCAATAGGATTGAAGTTCAATCCTATTGGCTGTTCCAATCAGCCAATAAAATGCGAGCTCAATCCTATTGGCTGATTGGATCAGTCAATAGGATTGAACTTCAATCCTATTGGCTGATTGCATCGACCAATAGGATTTTTCCTACCTTAATTCCGATTGGCTGATAGAATTCTATCAGCCAATTGGAATTGAAGGGACGCCATATTGGATGATGTCATTTAAAGGAACCTTCATTCTACAGTCGACGTCAACGGAAGAGGATGCTCTGCGTCGGATGTCTTGAAGATGGACCCGCTCCGCGCCGGATGGATGAAAATAGAAGATGCCGTCTGGATGAAGACTTCTGCCCGTCTGGAGGACCACTTCACACGGCTTCGTTGAGGACTTCGGCCCGGTTGGGTGAAGACGTCTCCAAGTAGGGTGATCTTCAAGGGGTTAGTGTTAGGTTTTATTAAGGGGTGATTGGGTGGGTTTTAGAGTAGGGTTGGGTGTGTGGGTGGTGGGTTTTAATGTTGGGGGGTATTGTACTTTTTTTCAGGTAAAAGAGCTGATTACTTTGGGGCAATGCCCCGCAAAAAGCCCTTTTAAGGGCTATTTGTAATTTAGTGTAGGGTAGGGCTTTTTATTTTGGGGGCTTTTTTATTTTGTTAGGGGGATTAGATTAGGTGAATTAGTTTAAAAATCTTGTAATTATTTTATTATTTTCTGTAATTTAGTGGGTTTTTTTGTACTTTAGATAATCTTATTTAATTTTATTTAATTGTAATTCATTGTAGTTAATGTAGGTAATTAATTTAATTATAGTGTCTATCTGCCTACTTATCTAACTAATTATCATAGCCTGTGTTTGTGCTGGTCACTGCTGACCATATATTCTGCTGCTCCTGTTGGTTATTTTGCCTTAGTTCCTGTTGACCACTATCATCTGTCTAGTTAACCTGACCTTCATGCATCTGTTATCTCTTGATGTAAGGCTCTGACTTTAGTCCCTCTATCCTCAACATCAGAACCTCAGAATATAGCTAATGTTGTTATTTCCTCCCTAATCTTCCACGGGTATCACAGAGAAGTATCTGTATGTGTAAATCCAAAATACTGCTGTAAAATTAAGCCCTTTTCAAAACTGATTAAATGATTATTGCTTGCTAGTTTACATAACAAAACATGTGAAAATGCCATGGAAATAAAGGATTTAATTTATATTTAAACATAATACTTAGGAGATAATGGTTTATTAATGAAAAGAAGATTTTGTGGAAGAATTAAAGGGATATGGTATATGACAAAGGGTGGGACTGGAAATAGGTCAAAAGTGTATGTGTGTATGTGTATGTATGTATGTGTATGTATGTATGTGTGTATGTATGTATGTATGTGTATGTATGTATGTATGTATGTGTGTATGTATGTATGTATGTATATGTATGTATGTGTGTATGTATGTATGTGTATGTATGTATGTGTATGTATGTATGTGTGTATGTATGTATGTGTATGTATGTGTATGTATGTATGTATGTGTGTATGTATGTGTATGTATGTGTGTGTGTATGTATGTGTGTATGTATGTATGTGAATGTATGTGTGTGTATGTATGTATGTATGTGTATGTATGTGTGTATGTATGTATGTGTATGTATGTGTGTATGTATGTATGTATGTATGTGTAGGTATGCATGTGTGTATGTACATATGTATGTGTATGTATGTGTATGTATGTATGTGTGTATGTATGTATGTGTATGTATGTATGTGTATGTATGTATGTGTGTATGTGTGTATGCATGTATGTGTATGTATGTATGTGTGTATGCATGTATGTATGTATGTATGTGTATGTATGTGTGTATGTATGTGTATGTATGTATGTGTATGTATGTATGTGTATGTATGTGTGTATGTATGTATGTGTATGTATGTATGTGTATGTATGAGATGTGTATGTATGTATGTGTATGTATGTGTGTATGTATGTATGTGTATGTATGAGATGTGTATGTATGTATGTGTATGTATGAGATGTGTATGTATGTATGTGTATGTATGTATGTGTATATAAATATTAATTGCTCTTGAGTGAAGTTAACACATAATAGCGGTTGAATCAACTCGTGATACCAGTGGTAAGCCTGACAAGCACAAACACACGTGATAAACCCCTTATCGCTTGCCTAATATGGCCCTTAATTTGACATGCTTGTGACACCCCACTGGCTCTTAATGTAACAAAATGATACAAAAATAAAAATACTGTGAACTGAGAGCTAATGTTACACATTGTATGACTGCATGACTAAGCACTGAGCAATTTGGATTTTTTTCAACCTTCAAACACCTTGTTGAAAATCACTGATCTAAATAGTATAATACTGATCTTAGATATATTATTGACAGACTGGATATACACATTTTTCAAGAATGTATTTTCTCCCATGCCCTTAACTATTATTTATTTGGTTAAAATGTTTTCTGGTTATATTAAACAATGATTACCTTATAATTACTCTCCTTATGCCAAGATATATTACATTTCAGTCTGATCAGGTAAGATTGTTGTACAAACTATTATCAGCAAGTACCTTAATTATTTTTTTATCAATAAAATTGTAAATATAAAAAGTTATCTTAGCAATAAAACTTGTATTGGGCCTTTGTTTTACTTGGGCCCTACTGAGTTGCTAAATGGTTAATCTTTCTCTTTGTGTTTCTGAAGCTTTCCAAATATTTAATGCTATTTTTCATGCCATAAGTTCAAGTGCAACACTTGAAAAAGCTCAGTACACCATGTCAAAGCAATGCATGCCAAGAAATGACTCAAATATACTTATGAAAGGGTGGTAAACCTCTTTAAAACTGTGTGCCCAAATTTATTATAATTTATAAAAAAAATTCTCGAGTGCTCATGATACCTTTCTTAAGTGTAAGAAACATTAAAAGATAGTTTTTGTTTTATATTCATAATGTATAGCAACACATTAAGTCTCAAGTAAGATTACAAGTGGAGCGCTATTGATAGTGCAGAGTGCACTTTCAATATTGCCGTGCTGCACTAGACTTAGCGTGCGAATAGATATTACAATTCCATGGTAAAGAAGAATTACCAGAAAACGTTCAGTGGTGCCGACATCCCTTTAGTACAACCTATACTTTCAATGGATATTGTGACCATGCTGAAAATCACTCATATTACAAGTTGTGTTGCGCTCGAGCATTAGAAAACTTGAGACCTGAAGTACAATGTTAGGGCTAGAATAAAAGCTTCACAAAACACATGTAAAACATTTTTAAATAAAGAATTAGACACACATACAGTAGGTGTAGCTGTCCACTTGTGTTGCAGCAAAGATATGCAAGCCAAGCACACAAGCAGGCTGAAATTAATCAGTGTAGCTAACTAGACCTGAGCTATTGAGCAGCTTTCAAAGGAACAAGATCTTTCTGTCTATAAATCAGTCCAGATTGGAATGCATAGAAAAAACTGTTTGTAAAAAAATGCAAGTAAAGTATGTGTTGTGTGATTTTTTATTAGGTTTATAATGCTGTTTTAGCAAATGTTTTTGATCATTTAGTTTAATTATATATTCTGTGTTGTGTGATTATTTAATTAGGTTTATAATGCTGTTTAGCATTTAAAGTCTTCATTTCAAAGCTTTAAAAATAATCATATAATAATATTTTGAGAGGGGCCTGGAACCTAACTCCCTCACTTCCCATTGACTTACATTACAAACTGGGTTTTAATTTACAATATTTTCGATTTACAACCATTCCTTCTGGAACCTAACCTCGGTGTAAACTGAGGGCTACCTGTGTATATATATATATATACACTCACCGGCCACTTTATAAGGTACACCTGTTCAATTGCTTGGTAACACAAATTGCCAATCACATGGCAGCAACTCAATGCATTTAGTCATCTAGACGTGTTGAAGACGACTTGCTGAAGTTCATATCGAGCATCAGAGTGGGGAAAAAAGGGGATTTAAGTGACTTTGAACGTAGTATGGTTGTTGGTGCCAGATGGGCTGGTCTAAATATTTTGAAAACTGCTGATCTACTGGGATTTTCATGCACAACCATCTCTAGGGTTTACAGAGAATGGTTCTAAAAGAGAAAATATCCAGTGAGCGGCAGTTGTGTGGGCGACAATGCCTTGTTGAGGTCAGAGGAGAATGGACAGACTGGTTCAAGATGATAGAAAGGCAACAGTAACTGAAATAACCACTTGTTACAACCAAGGTATGCAGAATACCATCTTTGAACGCACAACATGTCGAACCTTGAAGCAGATGGACTAAAGCAGCAGAAGGCCACACCGGGTGCCATTCCTGTCAGCTAAGAACAGGAAACTGAGGCTACAATTCGCACAGACTCACGGAAATTGGACAATAGAGGATTGGAAAAACAATGCCTGGTCTGATGAGTCTTAATTTCAGGTGTGACATTCAGATGGTAGGGTCAGAATTTGGAGTAAACAACATGAAAGCATCCATCCTGCTTTGTATCAATGGTTCATGCTGCTGGTGGTGGTGTAATGGTGTGGGGGATATTTTCTTGGCACACTTTGTTCACCTTAGTACCAATTGAGCATTGTTTAAACGCCACAACCTACCTGAATATTGTTGCTGACCATGTCCATTTCTTCCAGCAGGATAATGCACCATGTCACAAAGCTCAAATAATCTCAAACTGGTTTCTTGAACATGACAATAAATTTACTGTACTCCAATGGCCTCCACAGTCACCAGATCTCAATCCAATAGAGCACCTTTGGTATGTGGTGGAATGGGAGATTTGCATCATGGATGTGCAGCCAACAAATCTGCAGCAATTGTGTGATGCTATCATGTCAATATTGACCAAAATCTCGGAGGAATGTTTCCAACACCTTGTTGAATCTATGCCACGAAGAATTAAGGCAGTTCTGAAGGCAAAAGGGGGTCCAGCCCGGTACCAGCAATTTGTACCTAGTAAAGTGGCCAGTGAGTGGATTTATTACACTGTTCTTAACCCCTGGTATGTCCCTTTAAAAACCTCTGTTTTTGCTGGATTTATTACACTGTTCTTAACCCCTTGTATGTCCCTTTAAAAAACTCTCTGCTAGATTACGAGTTGTGCGTTAGACTTAAAAAGCAGCGTTGGCCAGTCCTAACGCTGCTTGTATTACGAGTCTTGAAGGTACAGACTCACCGCTCACTTTTTTGGCCAGACTTGGAAATACCGCAAATCCACTTACATAAATTGCGTATCCTCTTTTTTCAATGGGACTTGCATAGCGCCGGTATTACGAGTCTGATAAAAAGAGAGCAGTACACCCTCTCCTGTCAAGACTGGTACCGCATTTTAAAGTCAGTAGTTAAGAGTTTTACACTACAACGTCGTAGCATAAAACTCTTAACTAAAGTGCTAAAAAGTACACTAACACCCATAAACTACCTATTAACCCCTAAAACGAGGCCCTCCCACATCGCAAACACTAAAATAAAACTTTTTACCCCTAATCTGCCAAACCGGACATCGCCGCCCCTATAATAAACATATTAACCCCTAAACCGCCACACTCCTGCCTCACAAACATTAGTTATATATTATTAACCCCTAATCTGCTGTCCCTAACATTGCGACACCTACCTACATTTATTAACCCCTAAGCTGCCGCCCCCAACGTTGCCGCCACTATACTAAAGTTATTAACCCCTAAATCTAAGTCTAACCCTAACACCCCCTAACTTAAATATAATTAAAATAAATCTAAATACAAATTCCTATCATTAACTAAATAATTCCTATTTAAAACTAAATACTTACCTATAAAATAAACCCTAAGCTAGCTACAATATAACTAATAGTTACAATGTAGCTAGCTTAGGGTTTATTTTTATTTTACAGGCAAGTTTATATTTATTTTAATAGAATAGTTATTAAATAGTTATTAACTATTTAATATCTACCTAGCTAAAATAAATACAAGGTTACCTGTAAAATAAAACCTAGCCTAAGTTACAATTACACCTAACACTACACTATAATTAAATTATTTCCCTAAATTAAATACAATTAAATACAATTAAATAAAATTATCTAAATAATTCCTATTTAAAACTAAATACTTACCTATAAAAATAAACCCTAAGCTAGCTACAATATAACTAATAGTTACATTGTAGCTAGCGTAGGGTTTATTATTATTTTACAGGCAAGTTTGTATTTATTTTAACTAGGTAGAATAGTTATTAAATAGTTATTAACTATTTAATAACTACCTAACTAAAATAAATACAAAGTTACTTGTAAAATAAAACCTAACCTAAGTTACAATTACACCTAACACTACACTATAATTAAATTATTTCCCTAAATTAAATACAATTAAATACAATTAAATAAAATTATCTAAAGCACAAAAACAAAAACTAAATTACAGAAAATAATAAACAAATTACAAGATTTTTAAACTAATTACACCTAATCTAATCCCCCTAACAAAATAAAAAAGCCCCCCCAAAATAAAAAAAACCCTACCCTACACTAAATTACAAATAGCCCTTTAAATGGCCTTTTGCGGGGGCATTGCCCCAAAGTAATCAGCTCTTTTACCTGTAAAAAAAATTACAAATCCCCCCCAACATTAAAACCCACCACACACACAACCAACCCTACTCTAAAACCCACCCAATACCCCCTTAAATAAACCTAACACTAAACCCTTGAAGATCACCTTACCGGGAGAAGTCTTCATCCAACCGGGCCAAAGTCCTTAACGAAGCCGGGAGAAGTCTTCATCCAAGCTGGGCGAAGTGGTCCTCCAGACGGGCAGAAGTCTTCATCCAGACGGTATCTTCTATCTTCATACATCCGCTGCTGAGCGGGTCCATCTTCAAGACATCCGACGCTGAGCATCCTCTTCATCCGACGGCTAACACTGAATGAAGGTTCCTTTAAATGATCGGATTGGAACAGCCAATAGAATGCCAGCTCAATCCTATTGGCTGATTGCATCAGCCAATAGGATTTTTTCTACCTTAATTCCGATTGGCTGATAGAATTCTATCAGCCAATCGGAACTGAAGGGATGCCATCTTGGATGCCATCATTTAAAGGAACCTTCATTCAGTCTTAGCCGTTGGATGAAGTGGATGCTCCACGTCGAATGTCTTGAAGATGGACCCGCTCTGCGCCGGATGGATGAAGATAGAAGATGCCGTCTGGATGAAGACTTCTGCCTGTCTGGAGGACCACTTTGCCCGGCTTTGATGAAGACTTCTCCCGGCTTCGTTGAGGACTTCGGCCTGGTTGGATGAAGACTTCTCCCGGTAAGGTGATCTTCAAGGGGTTAGTGTTAGGTTTTTTTAAGGGAGTATTGGGTGGGTTTTAGAGTAGGGTTGGTTGTGTGGGTGGTGGGTTTTAATGTTGGGGGGGATTTGTCATTTTTTTTACAGGTAAAAGAGCTGATTACTTTGGAGCAATGCCCCGCAAAAGGCCCTTTTAAGGGCTATTTGTAATTTAGTCTAGGGTAGGACTTTTTTATTTTGGGGGGGCTTTTTTATTTTGTTAGGGGGATTAGATTAGGTGTAATTAGTTTAAAAATCTTGTAATTTGTTTATTAATTTCTGTAATTTAGTGGGTTTTTTTTTGTACTTTAGATAATTTTATTTAATTGTATTTAATTGTATTTAATTTAGGGAAATAATTTAATTATAGTGTAGTGTTAGGTGTAATTGTAACTTAGGTTAGGTTTTATTTTACAGGTAACTTTGTATTTATTTTAGCTAGGTAGTTATTAAATAGTTAATAACTATTTAATAACTATTCTACCTAGTTAAAATAAATACAAACTTGCCTGTAAAATAAAAATAAATCCTAAGCTAGCTACAATATAACTATTAGGGTTCATTTTATAGGTAAGTATTTAGTTTTAAATAGGAATTATTTAGTTAATGATATGAATTTTTATTTAGATTTATTTTAATTATATTTAAGTTAGGGGGTGTTAGGTTTAGGGTAAGACTTAGGTTTAGGGGTTAATACATTTAGTATAGTGGTGGCGACATTGGGGACAGCAGATTAGGGGTTAATAATATTTAACTAATGTTTGCGAGGCGGGAGTGCGGCGGTTTAGGGGTTAATATGTTTATTATAGTGGCGGCGACGTTGGGGACGGCAGATTAGGGGTTAATAAGTGTAGGTAGGTGGCGGCGACATTGGGGCGGCAGAGTAGGAGTTAATAAATATAATGTAGGGTTCGGCGATGTTGGGGGCAGCAGATTAGGAATTCATAAGTATAATGTAGGTGGCGGCGGTGTCCGGAGCGGCAGATTAGGGGTTAATAATTATAATGTAGGTGTCGGCGATGTCGGGGTTGGCAGATTAGGGGTTAATAAGTGTAAGATTAGGGGTATTTAGACTCGGGGTTCATGTTAGGGTGTTAGGTGTGGACATAAAATGTATTTCCCCATAGGAATCAATGGGGCTGCATTAAGGAGTTTTACGCTGCTTTTTTTGCAGGTGTTAGACTTTTTCTCAGCCGGCTCTCCCCATTGATTCCTATGGGGAAATCGTGCACGAGCACGTTACACCAGCTCACCGCTGACTTAAGCAGCGCTAGTATTGGAGTGCGGTAATGAGCAAAATTTTGCTCAACGCTCACTTCTTGTCTGGTTTGTAAAAACTCGTAATACCAACGCTGTCTGTAAGTGAGCAGTGAGCATAAACTGCTCGTTAGCACCGCACAGCCTCTAACGCAAAGCTCGTAATCTAGGTGATTGTTTTTGCTGGAATTATTACACTGTTCTTAACCCCTGTGTGTCACTCCAACCCACTGTCTACTCCTTTAATCTGCTCTTATCCTTTCCCCAGCATGTGCACTTCTTTATTCTCTAACTTTGCTTAACTAATTAATTAATTTATTCCCACCCAATTTCCATTCTTAAATCTATCCCTCTGATCTTGTTGTATTTCTTAGTCTCCTCATCTGGGTGTAACTTATCTCCCAGTCTCCAATCAATTAACTTTAGTAATATCAGCTGTCTTTAAAAGCCCTATACATTTCAGACCAGCTAAGGGGTAGCGTTTGCTGGGGTCTGAGTGTTTGCAGAGCATTCCATCTCTCTAAGCTCCCATCTGTCTAAGTGGCAGCACTAAGAATTAGACAAGAATTAAACAATATTTGAAGAAGATTTGAGGCAAGCTAAATATTTTCATTTAAAAAAAAAAAATCTTTTGCACTTAACATTCTGCTATGTTTTCAGGACTGCTTTTCCTTTTAACAGTCTCATGTCTATTCCACAAGCATGCTCACATGCCTTACCCTTCTCCACATGCAGTTTATATGGGCCCCTCTCTCCTTTCCTCTCCTTACCTTAGCTCTCATGAACTACTTTCTATTTTAAAATCTATATAAATAAACTGCACCACCTCACAAAAAACCCACACTGCTATAAATCTCATCCTCACCTACTCCTACTTCAATCTTGCTGCTATTAGCATCAGGTGACATCTCTCCAAATCCTGGGCCCACCCTCATTCCCACCATTACCCAATCACGCACTCCTTATAGAAACTTTAACAAAAGCAACACACATAACCTCATTTCCATCCAATGCATCCCATACACACACACTCCTTTCACTTGCGCAATTATCTGCAACAAACTTACAACCATTCATGACCTGTTTATTTCAAATGCTTCACCCTTTTAGCAAATACGGAAACCTGGCTATCTTCTTCCGACACCTTTTCCACTGCTGCTCTCACACATGGTGGTCTTCACTTTAGCCATACTCCTAGGCCAGGTGAGAAACGTGGCGGCGGTGTTGGGATCCTGCTCTCCCCCTCCTGCACTTATCAGTACCTACCTCCAATCCCATCTCTCTCCTTCTCCTCCTTTGAAGTCCACTGTATTCGCCTGTTCTCCCCCCTCTCCCTCAAAGTGGCAGTCATCTATCGCCCTCCTGGACCAACCTCCCAATTCCTTGACAACTTTGCCGCCTGGCTTCCTCACTTTCTCTCTACAAATATACCAACCCTAATTCTTGGGGACTTCAACATTCCCATTGACAACCCGTCTGCCCCTGCTGCCTCTAAACTTCTTTCACTCACATCCTCCTTCGGTCTCTCACAATCCACCCTACTCACCGTGATGGACACTCTATCGACCTGGTATTTTCCTACCTCTGCTCTATATCTGACCTCACCTGTCGCCTTTTTCCCATTTCAGACCATGACCTGGTCACCTACAATATTAATGCAACAGCCAAAACCACTTCTTCATCCCGTCCCCGCACCTGTAGAAAACTACATGCTGTGGATCCGCTCCAATTTTCAAAAATCATTCAAGATCTCCTCCCTCACACTTCCACTATAACCTGTTCTGATCTCGCTACAGCCCACTATAACAAAACTCACGCCTCTGCACTAGACACACTTTCCCCTCCCCAACTGCGCAAAACACTCTCAGCAAACATGGAAGATAGTCCTAGAAGACAAAGGAGAGACGCTTCATGGTGTGGTAACGTCTAACACCAGATAAAATAGAGATACAAATGGCAACTCACAATTTAGAGGAGCACACTTAGTGCTATACACAACAGACCGAGACCTATAGTCACTCGGTAGACTCATCCATGGCACTGCTGGGGTGTTTTCCAAGGAAGAGAACCGCAGACCGGCAAGGTACAACCCGACCTCTAGGACTAGCCTCTAGTGCAGGAACTAAGGCATGGGAGAGAGTGACAGGTACCACTAGCAGGATGACCATCCCTATCTTCCACCCTCACTCCTCCTCTTACCCACATATTCAACCTATCTCTCTCTACCGGCTCATTCTCATCTTCTTTCAAACGCGCAAAAGTCACTCCCATACTCAAAAAACCCTCCCTTGACCCTAATTCTCCACCAACTCCTTGCTTGAATCCCTGCAATCCAGATTCTGCCTCAAACACTCAACTGAGACTGCCCTTACCAAGGTTACTAACAATATTCTCTCTGCTAAAAATATTGGCCACTACTCTATACTCATCTTACTTGACCTCTCAGCTGCCTTTGACACAGTTGATCACCCGCTCCTCCTACCAACCCTTAGCTCTTTTGGCCTCTGTGACACCTCTCTTTCCTGGATTCAATCTTTCTCACAGGTCATTTTCTGTGTCATTTGCCAGCGACTCCTCCTCTCTAATGCCTCTGTCTGTTGGAGTACCTCAAAGATCTGTTCTGGGTCCTCTACTCTTCTCCATTTATAGTTCTTCGCTGGGTAAACTTATCAACAGTTATGGCTTCAAGTATCACCTATATGCTGATGACACCCAGATCTACCTCTCCACCCCTGCTCTCTCTCCATCTGTACTTTCTCATGTCAGTGACTGCTTATCTGGTATTTCTTCCTGGATGGCCTCTCACCACCTAAAGGTTAACATGTCCAAGACTGAGCTCCTTCTTATCCCCCCCTCAAGTTCTACGCCGACTTGTAACTTCTCTATCCCTGTTGACGGCATCACCATTTCCCCATCGCCCCAAGTCCACTGCCTCGGAGATACACTAGACTCAAATCTATCCTTCGTCCCCCATATCCAATCGCTTTCTACATCCTGCCGCAACCATCTATGCAATATTTCCAAGATTCAACCTTTTCTGAGCCCTAACACCACAAAGCTAATAATCCACTCCCTTGTTATTTCTCGACTTGACTACTGCAATAACCTACTTAATGGCCTTCCTCTTTCCGCCTCTCCCCCTTCAATCCATTCTAAATGCCTCTGCCAGGCTGATCCACATTTCTTGTCCCTTTGTATCTGCTGCACCTCTGGCTCACAGCAGAATTCAATTCAAAATTCTTACCCTTACATACAAAGCTCTCACCAACGCCGCTCCCCTCTACCTATCCTCTCTAATAAATAAGTATACTCCAGCTGTCCACTAAGATCCAACAATGACCTGCTCCTTGCATCCGCGACTATCACCTCTTCTCATGCTAGACTGCAGGACTTCTGTCGTGCAGCACCTATCCCTCTGGAACACTCTCCCTCATGGTTTCAGGCTTTGCCCTAATCTTTTTTCCTTTAAATGCTCCCTGAAGACTTTTCTGTTTAGAGAAGCCTACCACCCAACTCAATAATAAATTAATTTCACTAACCTAACAACATTTCCCTAATCTAACTCATCTTTCTCAATCTTGCAGTCCTCACCTCCTGTTTCTCAACCTCCTACCCTTCTAGATTGTAAGTTCCCACGGGAATAGGGCCCTCACTTCCTCCTGCATGTGTTTGTAAATGTTGTCCTTTGTCCTACAAGTTTTTTTTATAATTTTTTTATCAAAATGAATTGTATCCATGGACAGCACTGCGGAATATGTTGGTGGTTCATAAATTATAATAATAATATAATATATATTTATCCTATGATATAAAAGGCCAAATGTGTTTGTCCGAAGCTGTCATGCGCAGTAGAGACAGCATGAGGAAAAACATACCTGGCCTTATCTGACATGCTGGTTGCGGCGGAAGGGGCATGGCTGGGTGGGAGCGTAGACGTGACCGGCGGGAGCATGGGCGTGGCCGGACGTGACCGGGCATGGTCGGGGGTGTGGTCGGGCATGGAGGGGGCATGCCCAGGCGCGGTTGGCATGAGATAGAAGGGAGAGAAATAGAAAGAGAGGGGGAGAGACAAAAAGAGATAG
Source organism: Bombina bombina (assembly GCF_027579735.1). Classification (NCBI taxonomy): domain Eukaryota; kingdom Metazoa; phylum Chordata; class Amphibia; order Anura; family Bombinatoridae; genus Bombina; species Bombina bombina. Next base: position 270,964,451 of record NC_069500.1, on the reverse strand, counting down.
GAAAGAGCTAAAGAGAGGGGGAAGAGCAGAAGAGAGGGGAAAGTGCAGAAGAGAGGGGGAGAGAGAGCAAAATAGAGGGGAAAGAGCAAAATAGAGGGAAGAGAGAGAAAAAGAGAGGGGGAGAGAGAGAAAAAGAGAGGGGGAGAGAGAGAAAAAGAGAGGGGGGAGAGAGAGCATAAGAGAGGGGGAGAGAGAGCAATAGAGAGGGGGAGAGAGAGAGCAAAAGAGAGGGATGGAGAGAGAGAACAAAAGAGAGGGGAGAGAGACAGAGCAAAATAGAGGGGGGGAGAGAGGGGGGAGAGAGAGAGAGCAAAAGAGAGGGATGGAGAGAAAGAGCAAAAGAGAGGGATGGAGAGAGAGAGCAAAAAAAAAAACGAGAGAAAGACAGCAAAAGAGAGGGGGAGAGGGAGAGCGCAAAAGAGAGGGGGGAGAGAGAGAGCAAAAGAGAGGGGGAGAGAGCACAAAAGAGAGGGGGAGAGAGAGTGCAAAAGAGAGGGGGAGAGAGAGAGTGCAAAAGAGAGGGGGAGAGAGAACGCAAAAGAGAGGGGGAGAGAGAGCGTGCAAAGAGGGGGGAGAGAGCGCAAAAGAGAGGGGGAGAGAGAGCGCGCAAAAGAGAGGGGGAGAGAGAGCGTGCAAAAGAGGGGGGGAGAGAGAGAGCACAAAAGAGAGACAGAACGCAAAAGAGAGGGGGCAGCGAGAGAGCATAAAAGAGAGGGGGGAGAAAGAGCAAAAAATAGATTGGGAGAGAAAGCAAAAGAGAGGGGGGAGAGAATGCAAAAGAGAGGGGGGGAGAGAGGGAGCAAAAGAGAGGGGGGAGAGAGAGAGCACAAAAGAGAGGGGGAGAGAGCGCAAAAGAAAGGGGGAGAGAGAGCAAAATAGAGGGGAAAGAGAAAAAGAGAAAGGAAAGAGCAAAATAGAGGGAAGAGAGAGAAAAAGAGAGGGGGAGAGAGAGCAAAAGAGAGGGGGGAGAGGGAGCAATAGAGAGGGGGAGAGAGAGAAAAAGAGAGGGGGGAGAGAGAGCAAAAGAGAGGGGGGAGAGAGAGCAATTGAGAGGGGGAGAGAGAGAGCAAAAGAGAGGGATGGAGAGAGAGAACAAAAGAGAGGGATGGAGAGAGAGAACAAAAGAGAGGTGGGAGAGAGGGGGAGAGAGAGAGAGCAAAAGAGAGGGATGGGGAGAAAGAGCAAAATAGAGGGATGGAGAGAGAGACAGCAAAAAAAGGAGAGACAGAGCAAAAGAGAGGGAGAGAGAGAGAGGGAGCAAAAGAGAGGGGGGTTGAGGGAAAGCAAAAGAGAGGGGGAGAGAGAGCACAAAAGAGAGGGGGAGAGAGTGCAAAAGAGAGGGGGAGAGAGAGAGAGCACAAAAGAGAGGGGGAGAGAGAGCGCGCAAAAGAGAGGGGGAGAGAGAGAGTGTGCAAAAGAGAGGGGGAGAGAGAGCGTGCAAAAGAGGGGAGGAGAGAGAGAGTGCAAAAGAGAGAGCGCAAAAGAGGGGGGAGAGCGTAAAAGAGAGGGGGGAGAGAGAGCAAAAAAGAGAGCGGTAGAGAGCAAAAGAGAGGGGGGAAAGAATGCAAAAGAGAGGGGGTAGAGAAGGAGCAAAAGAGAGGGGGGAGAGGGAGAGCAAAAGAGAGGTGGAGCGAGAGAGAGCGCAAAAGAGAGGGGGAGAGAGTGCAAAAGAGAGGGGGAGAGAGAGCAAAAGAGAGGGGGGAGAGCGCAAAAGAGAGGGGGGACAGAGAGCAAAAGAGAGGGGGGGAGAGAGCAAAAGAGAGGTGGAGCGAGAGAGAGTGCAATGAGAGGGGGAGAGAGAGAGCAAGGGGTGGGACCCCTGTACTGCAAAAAATGGCCCATGTGAGAGGGGGAGAGCAAAAGAGAGGGGGGAGAGAGAGCAAAAGAGAGGGGGAGAGAGACTATAAAGCTTATTAGTTTTTAGTTTTTGACTGGCCAGTCACATACTGTAGATATGTTATGTATTCTGGAGGCTGCTGATTATATATAAGGCAATTATTATTAGTAAGTTTGTATATAACCTCTAAGAGATACATTTTAAGTTATAGATATAAATTCTGGATTATAGATACTACTACTATTATTTGTATTTATATGTATAATAGTTTTGAGTTAAATGCTCAACATATTTTTTAACTAGTAAACTTTATATATTTTTTACTATTTTGCCTAATTCTAATTATTTTACTATTTTTGTAAGTATTGACCTTAGTGTTATCCATTTTCAGACTTTGTTTTTAATATTATAGGCGCAACCACGCTAACTGTTTTTATGATTGATGTAAACCACAGAGGTTATGTTGTCTGACTGGAACCTTATAAACTGGGCTGAGGACAACTGAGGCCAAGCCAACAGAGCATTGTAATTCCCCCTCAACTCCAAGATGTTTATGGGAAGAGCAGACTCCTCCTGAGTCCAACGGCCCTGAGCTTTAAATGAGTTCCAGACTGCTCCCCAGCCCAGCAGGCTGGCATCGGTGGTCACGATCACCCAGGAAGGTCTCCGAAAGCATGTGCCCTGAGACAGATGTTCCTGAGAAATCCACCATGGGAGAGAATCCCTTGACGACTGAGCTAACTATATTCTCTGAGATAGATCCACATGGTCGCCATTCCATTGTCTGAGCATGCACAACTGGAGAGCTCTAAAATGGAATTGAGCAAAAGGAATGAAGTCCATGGAAGCCACCATCAGACCCATTACCTCCATACATTGAGCCACTGAAGGATGATCAGTAGCCTGAAGAGAGAGGCAAGAAGAAATAATTTTGTTTTTTCTGACCTCTGTCAGAAAAATCTTCATCAATAGAGAATCTATTATGGTCCCTAAGAACACTATTCTTGTAGCAGGGGAAAGGGAGATTTTTTTCCAGATTCACATTCCATCCGTTGGAACGAAGAAAAGACAACAAGATCTCTGTGTGAGATTTTGCTTCTTGAAAAGATGGAGCCTGAACCAATATGTCGTCCAGGTAGGGTGCCACATACATTCCACGAGAACTGATCACTGCCAAAAGAGCACCCAGAACCTTTGAAAAAAATTCTGGGAGCCGTGGCTAGACCAAATGGAAGGGCCACTAACTGGAAATGTTTGTCAAGAAAGGCAAATCTCAGGAATATGTTATGGTCCCTGTGAATAGGAACATGAAGATACACATCCTTTAGGTCGATGGTTGTCATGAACTGACCCTCTTTGTCATTTAAAAGATGAGATATTATTGGAAGCTATGTAAAAGGTGAGATATTATTGGAAGCTATGTGCTTAGATTAATTCATCTATGTGGGGGTAGTTTCTATACTATAAATTAAAGTAAATCCTGAAATCAGAAATTAATTTCAGACTACTAACTATGCAAAATTACACTTCACAGACAGAGTAACCTCATTTCAAAGGACCTTTGTTATCATCACTGACCCCCATAGCTGTTCAATACATCTAAGAGAGAGCAAAAGGGAAAAATGTATTTCAATTAGTGAAGTTGACAAATCACTGCAATGAGGTAGTCAGTCTACAATATTGAACTCTTTTGAAGCCCAAGTGTATGCATAAAAAACATTTTTTTCAGGAGAGGTAGCCACTTTGCACGCAAGAGTTAATTAACCAATGCTGAGTTGAATACACAGAAATCCCAGACTTTGTGGCAGTTAGATCTTAATAGCAGAAACACACATGTTCTTTGAAAGCATAAGAATCTGGATGATTTAAAATTTAAACAAATTATCTATATAGTTTTCAAATATTTATTATGTGCCTCAGAATGTCCAAATAAATTGTATAAATGTGTATTTGTAGATCTGAGAGAAATGCCTAGCAGTGTCATTTTGGATAAATGTCTGCTGTATTGAATAAGTAGCTATATAGTCAATTTAAAATGTACAATTTATTTCAAAATTAATAACATTCTTTTTATTTTCCAGACATCTGAAATACAAACTGGATTCCAGATATGACTAGTAGATACTAATATATGAATGCCTAACTATACTATTTCAGATAGTGTCTACTGTGTTAAATAAATAAACACAAATGTAATATGTTTAACATACTGTTTTTATATTAATATCTGATAACAATAGAAATGTAACTTTTAAACGCATCTTCTAAAATATTATAAGTAATATATTTATACTTAGGGTAAATAGTATTATATGGTCCTATAAATATTGTACACATTGTTTGCTGATACTGGAAATTAAAATATATTTAATAAACATGTTAAAGGTTAGATACTAGACTGTTAGCAATATTGGTAATGAAACTGCATTTCTGGTTGTCTGCTGCCACCAATATTTCAAAAATGGTATTACAACCAAAGGGTATTTGGCTGCTCAGGGAGGCATTTCTCAAATAACCAATAATATGTTCAGCTTCGAGGGCCTATCAAATTCTTGTGGGAATGATTAAAGAAAAGAAGGAGGGGTTTATTTTGAATAAGAGCCCACACACACTAGACAAAGGGACAGACTCAAAGAAGCATAAACATTTTAAAAGAGAGAAACACACGGATTTTGTGCCAAGTATCTTCTCTGCCATTTTGGGACACTTTCTTGAGAATAGAAAGATAACAATTTTGAGGCCTGTATCCTTGCAATAGTGGACTAAATCCTTCTTATATAACCCACAAGAAATTCTGGAAGCTGAACACTCATGTGGTTATGTGGTAATGTATGACAGTGACTATAATTTATTATTTTAAAGCAAATGCATTCATTGTTGCTACAGTTAGATTGCATCTGGTAATTTAAAGAACATATTTGGTATTTTAAGTTTATGTCCATAGTCCTGTGTAAATTAGAACCAGTCATATTTAGTGCTAAGTAATTTAATTGCTAGACAGGATTTTGTACTCCAGATTTATAGGTCAGTTATTATTGTGAACTCTTTCAGAACTATACATAAATTGGTTATTGTGGTTAAATCTCTGGTAGTTATTAATTAAGCATTGTTAAGCTAATAGTCCATATTCTGATATTGGAGTGAACTAAGCTGGATAATGTGGTATTTATTGTGAGTAAGTTTAATTTTTAAAGATATAATTTTTTATAATCTGTTGTATAGATTATTGTAACGGAATAAGCGTGTATAATTGATTCATAATCTAGTTTCCATCTATAAAGCTAATTAATCAATGAACTAAGGCAGTGGTTCTCAACCTAAGTGACCTCAAGGCTTTATATAAAAAAGTTTTTTATTGCTTATTTATTAAATATGCATTAACTCATTGGCGATCCGCCGAAATTTAGAAGGTTGCTATTCTAAGATTGGATTTATTTTAAGATTTAATTTATATTTTAGATCTGAGCCATGGTATCCATTATTTACACTATTGATCAGTTTTCCAACCTTCAAATACACCATATAGGCAAAGTAAGATTGTATTATTCACCCCCACATTAGATCCCCTATATACGGATGGTTTCAGTTTGCAATATTATTTACCTGCCTACTGAAAATAACCATGGTAACCGTAATGGGTACACAGTTCCACGCAAATCCGGAAGCTAAGACATACAGCATCACGCAACTTCCGGCCATTAAATTGGTAATTCTCTGAAGGGACATTAGCGTGGCGAACACCCGGAAGTGACGGTAAAGGATGCGATGTGCAACCCGGTCACTTCCGTTTACGTATTCCCAACCAGGATAAGTCTATGAAGGTGGAAGTAAATAATGTAACTGCAGTACCCTCTACTACTTCCGGGGTATATCTGACATCACACGGCACCAAATGCAAATGTTTGGCGCGAAATTCCAGCAACTAGCATTGGCTGGTCACCTTTATTAAAGGTATGTGAAAAAGTAAGCCGGTATCAGTCTTGAGAAAGGTCCCAGGAGAGGACTGAAACGCGTAGACACTTCTGATACCACGGCTCAGATCAAACTGGTAAGCTTAATACCTATCTATCTACTCGGTTTTAGCTATATTGCAATATATTTTTTATCTTGTTTTAGGGCTGTGAATCCGTTTGCGGATTGCACTTGGGATTTCCCATAAGAAGAGCTTTACATTTGATTAACTATTTGGATTCATTATATAATTGGATATAAGGTCCAGGACTTCTTTCAATCCTTGGGATAAACAACAAAGGGATTTTAAACTAATCTTTTTGGAAATATATCTTTGATTATTAGGAACTCACCTCACCGGGTGGATTTGCCCAGTAGAGACTTTTTAATCACCACACCAGGTGTACACCTGTTTTTTGGCCAGCACTTTTTTCCACACATTTTTCATACACCATTCACATTTTTTCACACATTTTTTTACATAATTTTTTCTACACAATTTTTTCTACACATTTTTTCTACACAGTTTGTTTCATATTTTTTCATTCATTTTTTAATTTTTTAATTTTTTCTCATATTTTTATATTTTTATATTTTCTATACACATTTTACACATCTTTTACACATTTTTTTTTTTTTTTTTTTTTTATAAATTTCCTTTATTGTGCTTCAAAAAAGAAAAAAGTCATATAACATAACAAGAATGGGTTAATGCAATCATGACTGTACATTGAAAAGCAGTCTTGGGATACAAAGCTCAAATACATAGCCGATATTGTTACCAATGTATACCCTGCAAGGGTATTCCCATTATGACTCAAGCGGACGGCTCGAGTATAGAGTCCAAAAAATTTTCCTTGCTCAAATGACAGTCCATACAGTGTATCTAATTTTGCTCAATTCAAGTCATTTTATCCCCCTCGTGGAACTTGTCTCTGTGGGAGTTTATATATACAATTTAGGAAACTAAAACAAGAAAAACAAACACAAAAGAAAAAACCACAAACAAACCAACAATGTAATAGGAATGATAAGTACTCTGCCAAAGGGATGTCATCAGCTAAGCATATTACATCTTAATAGGAGGTTATCTTTGATTTGCCCAATTAGCATACGTATATTGTTCCCATAGAAATAACATGTCATGGTAGAAATCTAGACGTCCCAATTTAAAGTAATGAAGTCTCTCCAGTATCATAGTGTTTTTCACCAGAACCAACCAATCATTAAGTGTGGGTGTCTGCATTTTCTTCCAGAACCTAGGTACCAGCCTTTTTGCTGCATTCACTAATATTTGGAACAAGCTCTTCCTAATTTTACAGGGAATGTGTGGGTCAGCGTTAAACAGGATACCCTCAGAAGAGGGAGTCAGGGCAATCCCTACAACTTTGCTAATTTGTTCATATATTTGGGTCCAATATGGGCGTATTACGGTACAGTCCCACCAGATATGGTACATTGTACCTTCTTGATCACAACCTCTCCAGCATCTATTACTGGCGTTGCGGAACATATGCTTCAGTTTGCTGGGGGTTAAATACCATCTAGTGAGAATCTTGATATTTGTTTCAAGTACTGTTGCTGAATGTGCCGATCTCGCTGTCGCCTGGAACCATTTGGCCCATTGTTTTTGTGAGAATTCACTCCCCATCTCCTTTTCCCATCTAAGTGTATAATTAGGCTTAGTAGAATATTGCGCTTGAAGCATATCTCTATACATCAGAGATATTACTTTTTTAGGGGGCTGTTGTGACATGCATAGGTGTTCAAATGTCGTGAGTGGTCTAAGCATGTCTTGCTTGTGTTTATGTGTATAAATGTAATGACGAACCTGATGATAGACAAACCAGGAGTTAAAATGTGCAAGACCTTGTGTCAACAAAGTATTTCTCGGCGCTATCTGTCCCTGATCTGTCACCGAAAAAACCGGGATCTGATCAATCAATTTTATTGGTGTCTGTGAGTTTTGCTTCGTCCCCAAGGAGCAGGGTGAGAGTTCTTTATTCTGGTCTAAAATTGTCAGTGGTGAATAAGGGGATGATATGCGCTTATATTTGTTGCGGATTTTTAGCCAATCTGACCACGTTTCCTTAATAATTGGGTAAGCCGCAGAAATTTCCATAGGGGTTTTTTGGGGTGCCCAACAGAGTCCCCCCATCTGGGTAGTTTTCAACAACTGTGATTCTAAGTGGACATTTCTTTTATAGAAATCATTTCCCTGTCTACACCACTCTACCACCCTATTTAGGGTAATCGCCAACTTATAGAGATGCAAGTTTGGAACTCCCATGCCCCCGTCATCTTTATGTCTATATAGCGTACTCTTGGCTATTCTTGGAGGTTTTCTATGCCATATATAGGTATCTATGATAGCTTGCATTTTACTAATATCTGATGTGACACCAGGAACTGGTAATGCCTGCATAACATATAGGGCTTTCGGTAACAGGGTCATTTTGGTGGCCGCAATTCTCCCCAGCCAAGAAATGTTTTTTCTCGGAAGCCAGGAGTATACTAGACTCTCAAATTCATCCAGCAAGCGACCATAATTACGTTTTCGCAAAATTTCTTTATTACAGGATAAAAATATTCCCAGATATTTTAGTGCTTGGCTCTGAATTTTATATGGATAAAGCCCCCGAATCACCCCCACCTCCGCATCGGGCATATTTATCGGGTAAAGTTCTGATTTATTAGCATTTATCGAGAAGTTAGACACTGCCCCATAGGATTGTAGTTCTTGTTGGATGTAGGGAAGGGATTGTAAAGGCTCTGCTATGGTCATGAGAATGTCATCGGCAAATAGTGCCAATTTGTATATTTGATCCTGTATGGTGATACCTTTTATTTTAGGGTTGTTACGTAACTGTATAGCCAATGGCTCTAGGGACAGTATAAAAAGTAAGGGGGAGAGGGGGCATCCTTGTCTCGTACCGTTTCGAATTTCGAAAGGATCCGACAGGTCCCCATTGACCCTGATTTGGGCGGTTGGATTAGTGTATAGTGCAAGAATTTTTTTAATAATTTTTGTAGGGAATCCGAATCTTTGAAGAGTGACTTGTAAAAAAGTCCAGTCTAACCTGTCGAATGCTTTTTCAGCATCGGTGGAGAGATATATTGAGGGGGAGTCTGTTTTTTTAATATATTCCATCAAATTTAGTACTTTACATATATTATCCTTAGCTTCCCTTTGTGGGACGAAGCCGACTTGATCATGGTGTATTAACTTAGGTAAAATTGTATTTATTCTGTTTGCTATAATTTTGGCGTATATTTTGAGATCTACATTTAATAAGGAGATTGGTCGAAAGTTTGCTGGGGTCACAGGGTCTTTGCCAGGTTTAGGAAGTACTGAGATATGGGCTTGCATCATAGTATCTGGAAATACTACAGAGTCTGATATTTGATTAAACATAGTCAGCAAGTATGGTGTAAGTTGAGCCCTGAATATTTTATAATACCGGTTGCCGAAGCCGTCCAGTCCCGGGGCTTTCTCTGGCTTCATCTCCTTTATAGCTTCCAGAATCTCCCTACTGGAGACTGGGGCCTCCAGCATGGATACTTCAGTGTCAGTGAGCTTGGGTAGGGGAATACTTTCTAAATATTTCTCACATTTTAGCTTGTGCGGGGCATGTGGTCTATTAGGAAATAAATTATAAAGCCTGTGGTAATATGCTTTGAAGGATTCCTTGATAGATTTAGTGTCTTCTATTGTGGTATTATGTGCTGTCATAAGAGAGTGAATATATGAGCCTGCATGTTGCCTTTTTAGGGCCCTAGCAAGGAGTTTCCCCGTTCTATTACCTTCGCCATAAAATTTTTGTTTAATATATAGTTGATGTCTTTGTGACTCCAGTTGTAAATGGGTATTTAGGTTCTCCCTTTTTTCTTGAAGAGCTTTAGCTAGGCCACTATCATCGGGATTGAGTTTTAATAATAGATCTGCTTCAGAAACCTCTTGTGCTAATTTGAGATATTCTTTAATAGATTCTTTACTTTTGTGGGCCTTGATTTTAATAAATTCACCGCGGATGTAAGCCTTATGGGCCTCCCAAATCATTGTGGGACTAATGTCTGGTGTATTATTGAGTGAAAAGTAAGTGTCCAATTGTTCAGCGAGTGACTCCACTACTTTCGGATCGGCCAACAGCGAGTTGTCTAGCCTCCATGTGAAAGGTTTGAGGGGGATAGCAGGCCATGCCATCGAACATTCAACTGATGAATGGTCCGACCACACCGTGTGCTTGATATTGACACCTTTGACTAGTGATAGTGCAATGTGATCTACTAGTATATAATCGAGCCTAGAATAACTTTTTTGTGGGTTTGAAAAAAAGGTGTAATCTCGAGTTTGCGGGTGTGTGTACCTCCATGTATCATGAAGCATTAGCTCCTTGATATCTTTCCATATGGAATAGAGCATTTTTGGACTGTGTCGAGCGCTGGGGTTAGAGCTATCAAATGCAGGTACTAAGGGGATATTGAGGTCTCCTGCAACAATCAAAGGGCCTTTAGTTAGGCCAGCTATTTTGTTGGAAAAGCGGGAGAAAAACTGGTCTTGTCCTGTGTTAGGTGCATATAAGTTAATAATAGTTACTGGTTTGCCATACATCAGGCCCATGATGCCTAAATATCTACCCTCCTTATCTTTGTCTATATGCTGAAGTTTAAATGGGATAGATTTATGTATTAATATACTAACACCATTAGTCTTTTTATGGGAGTTCGTGCTATGAAAGTGTTGGGGGTAGTGTGAGGAAAAATACTTAGGGAGACTACCAGTTTTAAAGTGCGTTTCTTGCAATAATAGTATTTCGCCCCCTCTTTTGCGGAGGTCCCGGATAGCCATCGACCTCTTATTAGGGCAGTTAAGACCCTTTACATTTTGGGTTATGAGCCGTATAGCTTGTGTATTAAGGTTTGGCATCCCGTACAATAAATACTAACAAGACTTCTATCTTATGACTCCTAACATTATCTGCAGGTTCAGATTGAAAATGTACCCAGTGGCAGAGTGTAGAGATATAAATTAAACAAAATACATTCAAAACAATCTTTGCACAACTGGTGCAACTAGAAAGAACAAAAAACAGCATTCTTTAAAGGGGGAACACAAACCCCTAAAGGGCATCTTAATTTTATCTCAGATTATATGCATATAGTATGTCCTATGTTGCATCAGAAAAACCTGGAATTAACCTGGGATTGAACTTTACATAGTAAACTAGGGGAGCTAAATTTAAGGTAGCCAACAACTTTAACCAGTAGGTAGCTTGAGCACAATGGTAAACAATACAATATAGATCTATAACATCCAATGAGGCGAGTTATATTTATCAATTAAATACTTTACCACATCCAACCCTTTACTCAGACTTACAGTTGTCATCAGCCGATAGGGGTCTCCTCTCTCGTTCCCGGACACTAGGCCCCACCCGCCCAGGCCCCCCCATCACAGAGTACCGGGGTAGGTCCGGACAGGCGGGCGCCCGGGTCCAGGGATGTAGTGCTAACAAGCACACTCAGTAATAAGCAAGTATAAAACATTCACCATCTTATAATAGTTCACCTTCCCAAGGACTTTGAATGTCCAGCACCTTGGAGTTCTTTATTAGATGTTGTAGCTGGTGGTTTCCTCCATTCTGGTCTTTGAGGGAGTGGTGGTGCTTGATGTGCTCCTGCTGATTCTGGCTGATGAGTCTCATCCTGTGTTTCTGGAAGGATGATGCCTAGATCTTTACAAATTCGTGTTATGTCTTCCGTCGTGCTACAGACCAATCTTCTACCTTTCCATGGTACTTGCAAATTAAATGGGTGGCCCCATCTGTAAGGAATGTTGAGCTGCCGCAGCTTTGCCGTGAGGTGTTTGAATTCCCGCCTTTTCTGTAGGGTTCTTGGAGTCAAATCTTCATATAATTGTATAGGTTCTGCTCTAAACCTGAGTGGATATTTCTGACGGGCTTTCTTCATGATTTCTTCTTTGATCTGGTAGCTTGTGATTTTCACAATGACGTCTCTTGGAGGTTGGTCTCCTAGTGGTTTTGCTCGCAATGCTCTGTGGAATCTATCCAAAGCTATTGTGGCTTCAGGTTCAACCCCAATGATAGATGTAAAAAGACCTTGTAGATAATCTTCCAATTC